>NC_047662.1:19440519-19680519 GCF_011762505.2 Arvicanthis niloticus
TTCAGGACAACCAGGACTACTCAGAGAAACCCTGTCTAAAAAAAAAAAAAAAAAAAAAAGAAATCTATCAGTGGATGAAATATCCCATCAGAACTCATTATTGTTAACTACTGAATTTTATGGTATACAGAATGAAGATAGAATATACAGTTTGCTAGTTTGTTTGAGACAGCGTTTTCCTATGTAGCCCAGGCTGGCCTCAAAATCTTGATGTTCCTGCCTCACCCTTGAAAGTCCTGGGATCGTAGACATTTTAAGTCAGTTCTCTTCTCAGTTACATAAGGCATTCTTAAATACTCCTAGCAAAACACCCAGCATGCGTAATCATACTGCAAACCTTGAGTGGCTTCCTTAGCCTTGAATGCCGCCATGCTCGGATTCCATTCGTTGTCAGGGACAGACTGACATTTAGCAGTTTAATTTAAACAGACCATCCCACAGTGAGCCAGGCTGATGTTAAAGGTCCTTCCCAGTCGTAACAGTGGCAACTGAACAGTGTGACCTCATGATGAGCCACCGTCACAGAGCCCATTCTTCACTGTCTCATTACAGGAGAATGAGGACCAGGCGGGAGCTGGAGCCCAAGAGCCCAAAGCCACCTGTCCCTCCTGCCCTGGAGCCAAACAGCAATGGCAGCCAGCAGCCTGCTACCGTGACCTTCGACCCTGCCGATGTCCATGTGGAGACTCGGTGACCCTGCCTTTGGTGCCATCCCTGCCTCTGCAAAGAGCTTTTATGACCTGAAAGTCCACTCTGCTGGCAGCTTCACCGAGTTCTTTCTGGTTGGGTAAACCGAGGCACCTTTTGTACAGCCCCTGCAGCTTGAAGCCATCCTCACCTGTGCACTGGCCACCCCAGCTATGTCTGTGTCCCTGCTGCTACTCAACCAAAGCTCTGTGGACATTCTTTTATCTGACAAGAAGCACTGTGCTGGGGAGACAAGTGCGAGTTTGGTTCTCACCTCACACGTGCTACAGCTAGACAGACAGACAAACAGACAGACAGACAGACAGACAGACAGACATCTGAGTCTTGTGCTCAGGGGTCAGGGAGTGTTCATGAAAGTGTCACCAAGGGAGCCACTGGGAACATCTCAGCTTAAGGGCATGTCCACAGCTTTCTCAATCCCATAGCAAGGTGCAGGGAAACTAACCTGGACTAACCACAAAACCAACTTGGCAACATCTAACTGACCCTGTACTAGATAGCCACTCGGCAGGTCATCATGGCCAGTCAGCGTTCTCCCCCTTTAACAAAGGGTACAAGAGGCTGGACTTGGTGGCGTGTGCCTGTCATTGCAGCACACAGTAGAAGCAGGAACACTGTGATTACAAGACCAGCTTTGGCCACATACAGAGATGGTTCTTTAAAACAATACAGAATAAACAGTATTCTTCAAAACATCTACTTCATTAGTAGTCAGAAGGAAGAGGTACCCTGAGGAGCAGAGGCTACCTCTAGGATGAGGAGCAGAGGCTAGCTCTAGGATAAGAATTGTTGTATTGCCCACGGACCTGGGCTGCTCTGGACTCTTTCTGCTGCCCCAGGTGGTCTACCCTGACCCCTCATTTTCTGTCTCCCTTCATTTGGATGCTAAGCTTTCCTGGCAGTCCTCTTGCCTCTGGGGACAAGTATTTGGAACCCATTAAATCTTGTATTTCCTGCATGCTTCCTTGTCACTTTGCAGAGACAAAGCACAGCCAGCTGACTCTCTGTGACCACTGACCCTTGATCCTGGGCCAGAAGACAATCTGCAAACCAGGATAAACCTTTTAGGATTAAGATTTACATCCAAGCTCTACTTCCTGACTGGCCTTGAAAAAGTGATTCTGGTGCTCACCAGATGACTTAGTAGGCACACGCAGCCAAGCTTGACAACCTAGGTTCCATCCTCAGGACCCGCATGGTGGAAGGACAGAACAGGCTCCCGGAAGTTATTCTCTCATCTCTACATACAGACAGACAGATTACATTTAACTAAATTGTTTTTTAGATGTCTGCTTTGGGCCTTAGGGAGATGGCTCAGTGGCTAAGGGTGCTTGCTGCACACACATAAGGACTGAGTTCAAAGCCCAGACACCCAACTACAAAGCTACATGTAGTGACAGCCTAGAGTCAGCATCAGTAAGAAGGTCCGTCTCTAAAGTGTAAGACATGGAACAAAAGAACAGGCTACAGGATGTCTGGCCTCTGGGAATATATGGGTGCATATTCTCCTAAGGGAGCATATGCCACACACACAACACGCAACTGTTTTGTGGGTCTTAGGGAAACAACAGGGTCTTACTATGTAGCCCTGACTGTCCTGAAACTCTGTAGACCAGGCTGGATTTGAATCAACAGAGCTCCTCCTGCCGCTAGCTCCTGAGTGCTGGAATTAAAGGTGTGTACCACCACACACACAGACAGCTAAAAATACTTAGGTGATGCAGCCTGGGCATGGTGGCTCCTGCTCATAATCCCAGCACTTAGAGGTAGACAGAGCTATATATAGGAGAATCAAGAGTTTAAGGTCATCCTTGGCTACACAGAAAACTCAGGATCACCCTGGGCTACATGAAATCCTCTCTGAACAAACAAACAAAGCCTCCTTTGAGTAGCTGTGGGAAAAATACTAGGAAATTCTCATCGTTGTTGCTTGGCCATCTTTCCCTTCTGTGTTAAATACCCATCACCTCCAGGCACTCGGAGGGCATCTACTAAGTTATCTCAGAATTTCATTCTCTCCGTGAGCCTGGAGGTCATCTTTCTTTCCACTCTCAGATGAGAAGTTCCAATTCACAAAGAGTAGGAACCTGCCGGGAGTCACATGCCTGGTGAGGTAGAGACAGGGCTCAAAGTAGTGTTGGTCCCAGTTTGGCAGGGACTTCTTCCCATTGTGTCTTCTTCTTTCCACCCTTCCCAAAAGATGTGCGCTCCTCTGGGAATGGATGCAGAGCAAAGCAGTTTTGTCCCTGTCCTGTATGGAGACAAGGATCTGGCTTCCTAGCTGAAAGTGGGAGAAAGGCTGCTCTGGTGGCCTCCTGTTGACTTTCATGACCACAGCCATGATGGCGTTCCTTAACCTACCTGTGCTCCAAGTGTCCCGTGTCACTTGTTTCCTGCTAGGCCCTGGACCAGCCCTAATATATAATGCTTCCCTGAACATTTTCTGCTTTCAAAAGAAAAGAAAAACAAGCAAAACCACTGGAGACACGGCTCCTCAAGGCCTTCCCCTCCATTCCAAATACCAGAAAAAAAAAAATCAGCTCAACTGTTCCAGCCTTAAAGCAGAAGGTCTTCTCTTGCTAATTAATGCTTGGGAATGGAGAAGGGGAGAGGTGGAGAGGACAGTCAGGGTGGGGGCAAGCAAGACGACTTTAGTGTTCTGCTTCTCAGTAATGAAGATAACTCAGGAAGGCTCCCATTGTGGCTCTGTACAAGTTGAGGGGCTCCTCAGTACAGGACAGGGCCCCCAGTTTTACCAGGGGATGGTAGGGCACCTGTTTATTCCCATCTCCCACCTGGATGGGTTCTCCTGCAAGTGGCCGTGGAAATCAATGAAAGATATTAAATGCATACGTTTTAAAACAAAAAAAGTTTAAATCCATTTTGTGTTATTTATTTCAATTGCATGTAGTGTTAACAAACACCTTTTCTGCCCGGCACTGATGGTGCACAACTTTAATCCTAGTAGAGGCTGGCAGATCTCTGTGGGTGCCAGGCCAGGGCTACACAGAGAAATCCTGTCTCAAACAGGCTGGAGAGATGGCTGAGCGCTGAAGAGGCTGCTCTTCCAGAGGACCTAAGTTCAATTCCCAGCACCCCCACAGCAGCTCACAACTGTCTGTAACTCCAGTTCCAGGGGATCTAACCCCCTTGCAGACATGCAGGCAGAACACCAATGTACACAAAGTTTAATAAATCTTTTTAAAAGTAAGCAAACAAATGAAAAACAAATGCCTTTTCAAAAAACTCTTGTCAAGCTGAGGCCTCCCTGGGGTACAGGGGAGACACTGTCAGATCAAATCATCCTCGGCATTAGTCATTACCATCATCTCAATTAGTCAATGACATAAAATCTTTTATGTGTTGATTCTGGAAACAAAAGATCTGATGTAGACAAAAGTCATGACTGACCCCGGTACAGTCATGATATTTTTCTCTTCTTTCCTCTTTCATGTCTATTCATATACCTGTGCACAAGCATGTGCACCCACCGAGATATTCACGGAGGCCAACTGTTCTGACATGGGACAGTTGATGTTTTCTGTCCTCTTTGAGGCAGGATCTCTCGCTGTCTAGAGCCCATCTTTCTTTTGGCTAGGCTGGTGGCCCGTGGGCTCCAGAGAGCCTCTTGTCTCCATCCTCCTCCAGTGCTGAGCTTCCAAGTGTGAGCCGCCAAGCTCAGCCTTTTACACGGGTGCTGTGCACCTGAGCACAGGACCTTGGGCCCCTGTCACAAACTCGCTTTACCCACTGAGCCTTCTCCTCAGACCCTTTTTCTTTTTTTTAAGTTTAAGACAATGAGGCTGAGGATGACTGAATTTCAGATCCTCCTGCCTCTACCTCCACGTGCTAGGATTACAGGCCTGCACACCTGCACCACCAGGCTTACTTTCTATGCAGGGAACCCAGGGCCCCTCCCTACCAGCTGAGCCACATCCCCAGCCTGCCGTGTGTGTGTGTGTGTGTGTGTGTGTGTGTGTGTGTGTGTGTGTGTGTGTGTGTATGTGCCTGTGTGTGTGGTGTATCTGTGTGTCTGTGTATGTCTCTGTGTGTAAGAGTGTTTGTGGTGTGTGTGTGTCTGTGTGTGTGTGGTGTGTGTTGTGTGTGCGTGTGCATGCCTGTGCATGTTCCTGTTCTCCATACAGGAAATCTCTAGCCAGCTCAGCACCACGTGCTCTCCCTACCGTGGTGTCACCTCGGAGGAATGGAGCTAGTGCATTTGTAACTTGGAGAGAAATTGTATGTGTCACAGCAAAGACAGCAGAAAGAAAAGCAGAGCAAGCCCTAGGAGCCAGAGGATGCCCGCTCACCTGCTGCTTCTCACTTTCTAACTCAGTTTCCTGGGTGCAAATCAACACCAGAGTAAAACAGCCATGGCCTGAAACCTAGAACTCTCTCTTGGTGGAGACACACAGAGCAAATCTGTGTGTGGTGGAAGGCCCTTTGAGGTGCTGTCTGAAAATCTCCTTGGAGCATCCAGCACAGTCTAGAGGCCATTGAGTACAGTAGGTGTCCAGGTAGAAATAATAACGAAAGGAAAAATGAAAACTGTCACCAAAGAGTGAGTCCTGGGGAGAATGGGAGGAAAGGAAGGGGCAGGAGGAGAGGGAGAAAGGGAGAGAGATTCAGGATAGAGATATTTCCACTTGGCAAAAACCCAAGAGAAGATGAGGAGGAGGCTCCAGTGGGGAGGACCATCAGTGCTTCTGTATTTAAAAGGTAACACAACTGCTGAAAATTCTTGAGCACAGGGCTGGTGGGGTTTCCCAATGGGTAAATACTTGCTATCAAACCTAAAGACCTGGGTTCAGTCCCCAGGACCAATATGTGGAAGGAAAGAACTGCTCCCTGATGTTATCCTCTGGTATTAATACGCAGGCAATGGCATGCATGCACTCACACAAAAATGGAATAAAAAAATTAAGGAAGGACAATGCTGTGCTGGAGAGGGGTCTCAGTGGTTCAGAGCTCACGGTGTTCTTCCAGAGGACCTGAGTGTGATTTCCAGCACCATGTCAGGTGCTCATAACCGTCTGTAACCTCAGTTTCAGGGGATCTGATGTCTCTGGCCTCCAAAGGCATGGGGACACACACATGGGGGAGATTAATTAACAATACAATAAAATCTTAAGTAAACAAAAGTGCTTGGCTAGGGACAACAGATGCCACTGTCTAGATCAGAGCCGTAAGTCCAGCCACAATGTGCAGAATGGGCCAGCGTGGGAGAGACTGGAGGCGAGGGGAACAAGACAGAGTCTATTGCAAGGCACAGCAGGCGCATCTGTGTAACTTCTAGTTCTTAAATGCCTGTTCTAAATAGCCCTCAAATCGTCCTATTTTTTCTTTCTTTCTTTTTTAAGTAGCTATTTGTGGGTGTACAGCAACCCAACAAAAAATGTCTCCCAGAGTTGTCTGAAGCCCACTGGACGGGAGCACACACTGGGGCATTGTCTCAGCTCTGTAGTCCTTTGTCCTGGGACACCCGTACCCTCCACAGCAATGTCCTGGCAAAGAAGCAAGGGGCAACAGTTTCTTAACAGCTGTTCTTAACGCCGGTGGTCTGGGCACATCTGAGAGACACAGGTGGAAACAAGCTGCCCTTCGGGCATCTGTGAGGAGACCTTTCTGTATCAGCCCGGGTATCAAGTTCAATCTTTTAAATGAATAAAACGTACACGGACCTCTCAATGCTCCATTTTACTTGGGATGGCGTCTCTCTGTATCACCCAGGTGGCCTCACACCGCTGTGTTGCCCAGATTGCCCTCTGAGTCTCCGTCTCCTCACCTCCTCATCGATGGGATGGCAGGCATGTCCTCTAGGCTCAGATTCACCCTGATGCTGCTCTTCCCAGTGCCGCCTCACCTTAAGTGACCTCAGAGACGCATACCAGCATTTGAAAAAGATTTTTTAAAAGATTTATTTTATATGTATGTCTTCCCTCCAGCTGTCTGGTTAGTTCTTCTCCTGGAGGCACCAATGTAGGAGTGGCTACAGTCTAGAATGGAAGGTTGTGGGATTAGTGCCGTAGTTTCAGTGTGACCTGTCCTCCATGGGTTCATGTGTTTAAATACTTGGTCCCCAGCTGCCAGGCTGTTCTGGAAGGTTGTGGAACCTTCCCAAGGTAAAACCCTTGCTGGAGGAAGTGTGTCACTGGGCATGGCCCTTATGGCTTTATAGCCTGGTCTCACTTCATGATCTCTGCTTCCTGCTTCTGCTACCAAGTTCTTAAAACCAGAATGGATTGTGTCTACCCAGTTCCCCAGCACTGTAAGCCAAAGTAAGTCCTTTCTCCTTCAAGATGTTTTGTCTAGGTATTTATTACTGCGGTGGAAAAGTAATTAGGACAGTTTGTTCTCAGTAACAAATGTCAGAACGGTCCTGCCTGTTCCATGTACTGCTCCTTTATACCTGAGCCTAGCACACAGGGCACCTCTGTGCTCTTCGACTCACCGAGCACACGGTGCACTGTCCTCCTGGACACAGAGAGCACCACTCTGGCCTCATTATTTCTCCCATTTCATCTGGGACCATCAGTGCTGCCCTCCTCCCTGCCGTAGATTGCTTCTCTAATGTACTTAACCTGACTCACTGCAAACACGCTTGCAGCCACGACTGGCAGGGTGCATGTGTGAGCAGCACTCACTTCCAAAGCAGAGGCGCAGGAGCATGAAGACCTTAAGGACAGCCGAGGCTGCACGTTGAGCTTGAAGCCAATCTGGGCCACACGAGACCTGCTCTTAAAAGCCGACTCTGGTGTTTTGTTTTGTTTTGTTTTGTGTTTTTGAGACAGAGTTTCTCTGTGTAACAGCCCTGACTGTCCTGGAGCTCACCCAATAGACCAAGCTGGCCTCAAATTCACAGAGATTCACCTGCCTCTGCCTCCTGAGTGCTGGGATTAAAGGCCTGTGTCACTACCACCTGGCTCCAACTCTGTTTTTTTAAATCAGCAGGTAAACAAGCGAGGCACCAGTAATAAATAGTAACCGACAGGAATCTCTCTCACCAGGCCCCGTACCGCCATCTCCTGGTCATAGGCCACCACAGCCTCCTACTGAACACCCTGCCCGGGCTCCGGGCTCCGGGCTCCGAGATGGTCTCCTGACTTGGTCCCCTTTAAAGATGGAGTTCTGTTTTCCAGCTCCAAGGTAGGTGTCATTCTCACTGTTAGTTCCCTGTGGCTATGCAGCGATTTTTTTTAATGGCCGCTTTTCCCATGTTATCTTTCTTTTAAGAAAGTATTTTATGTGTGTATGTCTGCTTGCATGTATGTATGTGCAGTGCATGCATACCCGGTGCTTACAGAAGCCACAAGAGGCCATTGAATGCCCTAGAAGTGGAGTTACAGATGGTGTGAGCAGCAGTGTGGGTGTTGAGAACTGAACTCGGGTTCTCTGTAAAAGCAACAAATGCTCTAACCACTGAGCCATCTCTCCAGCCCTTCATCTTTTCTCTTTATCTTGGTTTTCCACAGTTTGTAGAAGATATGTCTCAGAGTGATCTTCTTTGTATTTACCTTCCATAAAGTTTGTTTTATGGCACAGATTTTTAAAAACCCATTTATTTTATGTGTATGAGTGTTTGCCTTATATGAAAGTGTTCCGGGGCTGGAAAGACTCAGTGATTAAGAGTACTGGCTGCTCTTACTGACCTGGGTTCAAATCCCAGCACCCATACAGTGGCTCACAGATACCTATAACTCCTGTCCCAGGGGATCTGATGACCTCTTCTGATCTTCATAGGGACCAGACACACATGTGACAAACATACATGCAGGCAAAACATTTATATGACATAAATAAATATATAAAATTTAAAATACATAAAACAGACCTTTAAAAAGAAAGAAGAAAAGAAGGAAAGAAGGAAGGGAGGGAGGAAGGAAGGAAGGAAATGCACCACATGTATGCAGTGTCCAAAGATGCCAGAAAAGGGTGACATAGCCCCTGAAACTGGAGTTACAGATGGTTGGGAAACACAATGTGGTGCTGGCAACTGAACCAGGTCCTCTGCACGAGCAACACGCACGTGCTTTCAGCTGCTGGGCCATCTCTCCAGCTCCTTTCATAGACTTTTGAGAATATTTTTAAGTTAAATCTAGAGATGCTTTGGGTGGTGCTTTAAAAGCACTTCCCTCTTTATGAGTACACTGTAGCTCAGACACACCAGAAGAGGGCATCGGATCCCATTACAGATGGTTGTGAGCCACCATGTGGTTGCTGGGAATTGAACTCAGGACCTCTGGAAGAGCAGTCGGTGTTCTTGACCTCTGAGCCATCTCTCTAGCCCCGAATTTTCCTTTTCCTTCCTCTTTCCTCTTCTTTCTAGGACTCCAAATATGGAAATGAGCCCAAGAGCAAAGCTTGGAGAGACCGAGATGCTCTGACAGTGACTGTGCTGTCCTCTACAATGATACTCAAGACTCAGAGGAACACAAGATGCACAAGCCTTCACTACGTGTTCTTTTTACTACATCTAGTGCAGAATGCAGATGTAAGATGGTCTGCAAAGCAGTAAACCGCAGGAGTGGAGAAGCGGCTCAGTGGTTAGAGGCCCTTGTTGCTCTTGCAGAGGACTTGACTTCGATTCCCAGCACCCACATCGGATAGCTCACAATGGCCTGTAACTCCAGCGCCAGGAGATCCAGTGACCTCTGCTTGCTTCCATGATCATTGGACTCATGTGCTCGTACCCACACATAGACACATGCATTCACACACAATTAAAACTTTAAAAAAATCTTAAATAACAACAGTAGTTAACTGTAACCTGTCTGGAAGAGAAAGACGAGCCAAAAGAAAGAACTGCACAAATGCTGAAGACATTGGAGTCAGCGGGCAAAGAACTTAAGATAGCAACAGTCGTGCTGTGAGGGGCTGTAGGAAGCTACTGCCACATGCCTCTAATCCCAACATTCGGGGATAGAGGAAGCCAGCCTGGGCTACAGAGTAAGGCCCTCCCTGGGAGCCGGGGAATGAGGAGGGCCTGGAGACATGCTCCAGTGGTTGAGACTGCATGCTTGCCTTCCAGAAGAATGGAGTTCAGTTTCCAGAATCTGGTGGGCAGCTCACAACCACCTATGATACCCGCTCCAGGAGATCTGATGCCCTCTCCTGGCCTCTGCAGGCCAGCTATGTATTCGTAGACTTATATAAAATTGACTATAAATAAATAGTTTTTTAAGAAGGGAAGAGATGTTTAAAAACACTGCCAACTCTTCCAGAGGACCCAGGTTCGGTTTCCAACATCCACATGATGACCCACAGCCATCTGTAACTCCACTTCCAAGGAAACTAACAGTCTCTTGCTAGGCATGGTAGCACATACCTTTAGGTCTCATTTAATCCCAGCACCAGGAGGCAGAGACAGGCAGATCTCTGAGTTCAGGTTAGCCTGGTCTTCCAAGTGAGTTCCCAGACAGCTAGGGCTACATAGAAGTGGGCATGGGATGGATCTCCTAGAGTCGCGGTTACAGACAACTGTGACCTGTCATGTGTGTGGAACTTGTCCTGGGTCCTCTGGACACACAGCTGATGCTCTGAACTGCTGAGCTGGCTCCCCAGCTCCCCTTGAGTGATTCTTAACCAACCCTGCATTTATAAGACATCGTGAGAGAGTCAGTTCTCAATGTCCACCTTGTGAGTTCTGGGACTCACACTCAGCTTCTCAGACTTGGTGGCAAGCTCCTTCACCTGTTGCATAAAACAGGGTGGTAAGGATCTTAACAAGCTAAAGATTTGGATGTGAGAGAGAAAAAGAGAAAGACCAGAGTGGCAAGCACAGTGGTCCACTTTTAAATGAACTCAGAGAGGCTGTGAGTCACTGCTGGTTTACAGCTGCCACTGCTGACAAGATATGGGACCTGTCTTGTCCACAGTGAGGGGACAAAGACACAGCATCTTGAGGAGTTCCCTAATCTTTTAGGGTCTACTGGGCTAAACCAGCATTGGTGGCTCGGAGGCATAAAAGAATTTTTAGGCCTAGCTAGTTTAAAGCATAGGTAGGAGGCTTTACGTACAAAGGGAAGAGGCAGGAACCCAGTCTATTACCACCCTGTTATTATTCTGTCCAAATTAGTTATGTATTCATTTACTTACTTATTTACTTTTGTTTCAAATTACTTTTAATTACGGGTATGTCCATGTGTGGGTATGTGGACATGAGTGTCTGCCGAGGCACTGGATACCCCTGGGATATAGTTACAGGCAGTTGTGAGCTGCCCAGAATGGGTTCTGAGAACCAGCTTGGTCAGATCCTCTGCAAGAGCAGTTCAAGAGCAGCTCTTGGCCACTGAGCCTTTTCTCTAGACCCTCCACTTATTTTTGACCTAGAGTCTCACATAACTTAGGTTGACTTCAAACTTGGTATGTATCGAGTATGACCTTGAACTCCTGATCCTCTAACCGTGACTTCCCAAATGCTGGAGGTTACCATGTCTGGCTCTGGCTAGTGTATTTAAGAGTAACCCAAAGCTGTGTATCTCATGCTAGCTAAACTGTAATTGCTGTTATGAGATACTATAGAAAAGATATATCCGGCTGGGTGTGATGGCACTAGGAAACAGAGGCAAGTGGATCTCAGTGAGCTCCTGCTTCAAAAAAGAAAGAGAGTTGGGTGGGGGAGGGGAAGAGAGAAGTTGAAGGAGGGAGGGAAAGAGAGAAGGGGGAGGGGAAGGGAGGAAAGATGGAAGGAGGGAAGAGAGAATGCATAGACTGGAGGAGAGAATTCTTGACACAACTCCTCAGCCCCGCACACTGGTGTTCCTCTTACTTTTCCAGGTCTTATTTATTTATTATTGAAAAAGGGTTTCAGAATACAGACATCCCTCACTGGCCTGGAGCTGGATATGTAGAGCAGGCTGGCTTCAAATTCATAGAGATCTGCCTGCTGCTGCCTCCCCAGTGCTGGGCTTAAAAGTATCTGCCACTATGTCCAGCTCAGTCCTTATATTAAGAAATATATGGCACAGCTGGATACATGCCTGTAATCTTAGCAATGTGAGGTGGAAAACGGAGGAAGATTCGGGGGTCATTCTAAGCTATGCAAAGAATTAAGAGGCTAGCCTGGACTATATGTAATTTTGTCTCCAAACGAAACAAAATGAAACAAAACAAAACACCAGACCAACAAACAAAACACATACGCAAAGAGTATGTGCCTGTAATAGCTATGGAGACCTTTAAGGGAAGGAAAACAAGAAACATAGTTACATTTTCCTTGATGCCTGTTGCTACATCCTCCCAGCTGCCCTGTAAACTCCCCGGCCTTACAGTTAGTTTCTTTACCTCCCTTTAAGAACACAGCAAGGACCCAGCACACAAGGATCCAACCGCTCATTTCTAATAACAAGCCACGCCTGCACAGAGGCCCAGTATCCCCAGAGGAAGCGCGCCATCTAGTGACTCAGTATTTACTTGCATGTTGTTTTCACAGGTATTTTCAATTTTTGTATTTTGTTTGTTTGTTTTGTTTTTGGAGACAGGGTTTCTCACTCTGTAGACCAGGCTGACCTCCAACTCCACCTGCCTCTGCCTCCCAAGTGCTGGGATTAAAGGCATGCGCCACCACTGACCAGCAACATTTACTTATTTGTATGCAGTGAGCATATGCGGGGTGTGTGTGTGTGTGTGTGTGTGTGTGTGTGTGTGTAGGTCAGAAGACAATTTCCTGGAGTTCATCCTCTCTTTCCACCATATGGGTTCTGGCTCTATGATTGAACTCAGCACTTTATCAGGATTGTCAGCAAACACTCATACTTCCAAGAGCCAGTTTGGCAGCTGTGGCAGGTTGTGGGTTTTTCGATTTTTTCCCCCATTTTTTTTTTTTTTTTATACTGAGGATTGAAGTAAGGGCCTGAGATATGCTAGGCAAACAGGATACCACTAAGCTGTCTCTAGCCTTTTATTGTCATTGTTGTTTTGTTTTGTTTTGTTTTGCTTTTGAGATAGTGTTTCTCTGTGTAGCCCTGGTTATCCTGAAACTAGCTCTGTAGACCAGGCTGGCCTCAAACTCAGAGATCCACCTGCTTCTGCTTCCAGAGTGTTGGGATTAAAGGCGTGTGCTACCACCCTTGGCTAAAAGATTGATTCTTTATTTATTATGTGTATGTCTGTGTGACTGAGTGAGTTTATTCCCACCATGTGCATGCAGGTGCTACAGAGGCCAGGTGTTTGTGTGCCACCAGATATGGGTGCAAAAAAAGATACCTGGGTCCTCAGGAAGACTTGTACATACTTGCACCTGCTGAACCTCCAGCCTGAAGCCATACCCCAGCGTTGTAGACCAGGGTGGCCTTGAACTCTCTGCCTTGTGAGTGTTGGCAGTAAATGAACCTGCCACCACCACCCAGGAGGGACCAGTGAATTCAAACTAAGGGGACAGAATATGTCCTGAGGGGTGGTCCATCACAGAGTAGAAGAAAATATTCTCAAGATCCTGGAACCACATCCCTACCTTTTTTTATACTTTATTTCATGACAGTCTCTAGATTGTCCGAGCCAGCCTGTACCTCACAATCCTCTTACCTGGGCTTTCCAAAGGCTGTGATCACAGGCTTGTGCCCCATGCCTGGCTCTCCTCTGCTGGGGTTCATCCCCTGTAATTGCTGTAACTAATAGGATATTGTAGAGACTGTCTTACGTGTCTTTTGAGGTTCTTTCATGCTTGTGTTCTCTTGGAGGATAGCCACTTGGCAACATCAGGAAAATAACCCAGGAACAGCACACTGTGGCAAAGAGCTGAGGCCACTTGCTAACAGACATGTGGATCATATCCAATATCCTGAGAGACCTAAGCCCGAGCCATTCACCTAAACAACTCCAGACTCCTGACCCACAGAAACTTCTGTAAGGCCCCCACAAGGGGAGGACTTCACCCAAGTGGCCACCCATTAACTCACAAGACACCGAACTTGATGCAATCAGCAAGAGGTATATTTTGATCAGTATACTGAGGTCAAGACCCATGACCCATGAAGGGGCAGTGGGGTTAGACCCCGGGGGCTTTGGAGACAGAGAGAATTTAAAGTAAAAAACCACAACTCAGGGGAGGGGGAACCACAACCCAGGGGGAGTGAAGGGGGGGTTGTTGGAGAGCACCTTTGGAAAGTCCCAGCCCATTATTCAGTTTGTGACAGGGTCCAAGGAACAGCCATGGGGAACATGTTGTATAGGCTATTCTCTAAGAGCCTATTCATAATCAACCATCTATCTTGTGGTCAGCCAAATTCCTGAAACACAGAGCTCACGACCAAGCTGACCTGCACTCTTGGTTCTGCCCAGCCTGCTAGGAGATTTTGAAAATTTTTAACCCTTTCACTTCGAGATGATAATATATTGTTTTAAGTTTGGGGATAATCAGTTTTGTGTAATCCTTGCTGATGCTCACAGAACCTTTTTACTTTTACTTATGGTGCTGTGAATCGCTGAATCTAGGGCAAGCACTCTACCACTGAGCTGTCCCAAGACCCACCGACAGGAAGGAAGGACTGCAGGTAGGCAGGTGGGCCAGTTCAGATATGGGGTGCCAGCCCAGAACTACTATGTTCGCTGAGCTAAAAATAAAAAAGCAGGTTCAGTCAGTCAGGGCAACTCTCTGACACCCAGCTCATAAGAACACTTAATTTTAGACAGGGTCTCTCTACATAGTCGGGCTGTCCTAGAATGCTTAGAGATCCACCTGCCTCTGCCTCCAAGTGCTGGGAGTAAAGGTGTGTGCCACTACACCTGCTTCAAGAGCAAACATTTAAAAGGGGGCGGGGGGGGGCAAAGATGAAACCATATCTCAGTTTGGATGGTAGAGTGCTTGCCTGACTATACAAATATTGAAGCGCAAGGAAAATTAAGAGAAATATGGGGAGAAGTCAGTAAATGTATAAACATGTAAATAAAATAACAATGTCCAGTAAGCCATGTGGACAGGGCATCTACCACTTTAGGAAGGCTGTTTCTCCCCACCCCTCCAACCCCCGGAAAAGGCTTTACAGAAATGATGTATGAGTGTCGTTTTCTTTGTTTGAGTAGCATTGGCCAGCCTGGAGCTCCCTGTGTTCATGACTTCTTAGTCATTGTAGGCTTACAGATTTACAGGCTAAAAAACTGCCATTTCAAGTTTAACCTGTTTGCAATCAGTCAAATGTCTGCAGTTTAGAACAGCTTCAGGTTAAATGTCAGGGGTTGGGTGGGGGTGGGAATGGGGGAAGTGACTGGGGATATGGTGTTACAGCCTAAAGCTCTGAGGGCTGTGAAGGGGAAGACCATGCCCACAGAGTGAGGATAAAGGGCTGTCACAGGGAGCAGTCCGGGCTTCATCTGGAGGACAAGGGAAAGCCAAAGCAGGGTTTTTTGGGTGGGTTTTTTTTCTTTTCTTTTCTTTTTTCTTTTTTTTTTTTTCTTTTTTTTTTTTTTTGGTTTTTCAAGACAGGGTTTCTCTGTGTAGTCCTGGCTGTCCTGGAGCTCACTCTGTAAACCAGGCTGGCCTTGAACTCACAGAGATCCCACCTGCCTCTGCCTCCTGAGTGCTGGGATTAAAGGCTCACACCCGCACCACCCGGGCAAAGCAGGGTTTTTAATTGAATGTGATAGGCTCCAGATAATCATCTTAGAAAATCACGTTGACAATGGGTGGGATGAGACACAAACCCAGAAGTCGAGGAAACAGGATAATGGATTCTTACATAGACCCAGACAGTAATCCGAAGGACCAGTCTTAAAGACTGGGCTGGCAGTGGTGGCTATTTTAATTCCAGCATTCTGGAGGCAGAGGCAGGAGGATCTTTCCTGTTTAGCTATCCAGGTCTACATTGTGAGTTCCAGGACAGCCAGGGCTATACAGTGAGACCTTGTGTCAGAGAGAGAGTGAGAGGGGGGTGGGGATGGAGGGAAGGAAGGAAGGAAGGGAGGGAGGAAGGAAGAAAGGAAGGAAAGGAAGAGATGGCTCAGTGGTTAAGAGCACTGAATGAACATAGGTTACTTCTGTAGAGGACCCAGGTTCATGCTCAACACCCACATGGTAAACTAACAACAGTTTGTAACTCCAGTTCCAGGAGATTCAATGCTCTATTCTGTCCTTCTTGGACACTGCCAACATGTAGCATACATACATATATGCAGGCAACACACCCATATACATAAAAATAAATGATATTTAAAAACCACACCTGGGCTGGAGAGATGGCTCAGTGATTAAGAGCCTGCCTGCCTTCCTTCCTTTGTACTTTGATGGGGTTTCACTGTGTAGCCCTGGCTGTCCTGGAACTCGCTCTGAAGACCAGACTGGCTTTGAACTCAGAGATACCTATGGTTTTCAACAGCATCACTCTTTGGGCCTCGTTCAGAATGGATGCTGTGTAGAAAAGTCGGGAATAGGGATATCTGTTACAGAGCTAGTGCAGGAGTTCAAGTCAGAAAGGGACCTTGGGCCTCCATCATAGCCGCATGTGTGTTTCCTGATGGCTTGGGAGTGGAGTGTGCAGATGACTCTCAACAGCAAGATTGGTCCTAAACCAACGGAAAGCTACTGCCATCTACAGAGAAGGTTCAAAGACAGCCTCTCTGACTTCCCCGCTATTTTGCTTGGTTTGATGATTCTGACGGAGGGGACGAACCTAGTCATATCTGGTCTGCGGGCGTCCAAGTGGGAAAGTCAACCCCTTTTAAGTATGAAAGCCAGAAAAAAAAAAATGCCTGGGGACGTTAGGGTTTTTAAACTGATACTCCTTGGGCAGACACGCTCACTTCCCGACTTTTCTTTTCCATGAAAAAGCAGAAGAGGTGCGCGTGTCTGTGAAACATGGAGTAACATAAGGTTGCCCCCAGAAGTTTTCTTAAGAGAGAAAGCGCTTGGTGGACGCACTAGAGGGCCCGCCCTGGCCCTCTTCCACTTCCTGCCCTTCAGCGTG
The DNA here is from genome assembly GCF_011762505.2 of Arvicanthis niloticus. Classification (NCBI taxonomy): domain Eukaryota; kingdom Metazoa; phylum Chordata; class Mammalia; order Rodentia; family Muridae; genus Arvicanthis; species Arvicanthis niloticus. Next base: position 19,457,124 of record NC_047662.1, read on the forward strand.
GTTTCGCAGCACAAGTACAGAGAGGTATCCAATGGACACCTCAAGCACAAGCCAGATGCGACGCACATCCGGCTAACACGCGGGCTACATTGGGACTGACACTCCAGGGTCAGCCCCGCCGGCAACCTCGTAGAGCCCACTCATATCTCAACTTTCACAATGACAACTGGCGTACCGGGCCGCCTCATCAGCACCACCCCTAAGCAGTCATTCTCTTCCACGACTACTCCATCCACATCAGATCTGAGGCCTTCTCCCCCCCCACCCCCATCTCCCCTCAAGTCCCTCCGCCTTCCCTACGGGTCGAAGGAAGGATCAACTCAAGTCGCGCGAACACCGCTCATCCTGCGCCACAAAAAAAAAAAAAAAAAAAAAAAAAAAAAAAAAAAGATCTGTAGGGTGGGGCGACCTAAGGATTCGTCCTCTTATTTCCATTGGTTGTAGTCGTCCGGCTCACCTCTCATTGCGAAAGGCTGCGGACCTGCTGCGCTTGCGTCTTTCTCGTGGCGTACTGAGCAGGCGCAGCTCCATGCCCGCCGGAGGGGGCGGGTGTAGAGGCGCGCGCAACATCCCGGCGCTGGGCTCCCCTCTGCCGGTCCCGCCCTCCGTCGCGGCGGCGCGGTGCACACTGGGATAGGGAGCGATCTCCGAGCGAGGCAGCAAGATGGACGCGGGATTCTTCCGCGTAAGTAGGAGCGCGGGGATCTGGGGAGAGGCGAGAGGCTTGTTTGTAAGACCCGAGGGGGCGCTCAAAATTCGGGACAGGACGGCCCGTGGAAGGAGGCCTTAGAGACCCCGAGGGGGCTTGTGGCCAGCGCACCCTGTCCTCGGCCTTGCGGCCGAGACCGGTGCGCCCCTGCGCAGTCTCCTCCTCCGGGATCGTCCCCCCTACGCGGCAGCGGCGGTGGCCGGAAAATGGCGGCGGGAATGGGCTAGAGTCGAACCTCACCGGCCGCCTTGGCGAGGCCTGCAGGCCGGGCGCCGCACCGGCCGCCAGGGCTTGGGGCCTAGCGGCGCCCCAAGGAGGAAGTCACTGTGGGGAGGCCGGTGGGAAGCCTGAGGCGGCTGCGGGGTGCCGGTTGTACGGTTTGGGGATACGTCCTGAAAGAGGTTTTTGAGGAGAGGGCCCTTTTTTAGCGGCAGCTTTGGAGAAAGCGAGCGCACCCCCAACCCCCAACCCCCACGTACAGCGTCCACCCTCTGGGTCTTAAGCTTTCGCGGCGGTGCAGGGTCAGAGTTCGTGAGCGCTCCCGCCCAATTTGATAGCTCTTCGGGGAGGAGAACTTAGATAATTTGTAGTTGGAACATTTGAATCGGAGGCTTTTAGAGCGGACTGTGTGTGCGAGGGTGGAGGCAGATTACGGTGTGAACCCACAGCGCTTCCCGCTCTTCGCTAAGCACTCTTTCCCAGCGGCCCATGTTTGGAGGCCGGGGGTTCTACCCTAGGACCAGGCAGGGGACATTACCTTGCAGTTGATACACGTATCCCACACTAAGGCAGTTTATTAGGTCCACCCTTGAAGGAAACTAACTACAGGTCGAGATCTAGGTGTATGGGAACGGACACTTGTGGGATTAAAAGTAGCAAGGATCCCTTTGGGGATCGCTGATTCTTTTCAATGAAGAAGAGAATCTTAGAGACTGCTTGGTAATTAAAAGTTCAAGTCCTAGCTATTTGTCAAACGACTTAGGTTTTTGCATTTCCTGGATCAAACATACAGTTTGTGTACAATTTTTTTTTTTTAAGAAAAAAAATTGGGGGGGGGGGGGCTGGAGAGGTGGCTCAGGGGTTAAGAGCACTGACTGCTCTTCCAGAGGGCCTGAGTTCAGTTCCCAGCAACCATATGGTGGCTCACAACCATCTGTAATGAGATCCGATGCCTTCTTCAGGTGTGTCTGAAGACAGCTACAGTGTGCTCACATACATAAAATAAATAAATAAATCTAAAGGAAAAAATTGGAAGAGCAAGGGAGATAATAAGGGTGCCTCTTGTGACTGGGTATGTAGTTCATGGGAGCTTGTCTGATATGAACAAGGCACTGGGTTCCATCTCCAACACCCCAAATATTTGCAATACAAACCAGGCACTTAACCTTTGTGGTCAATCCTCATTATTTCTTATGGCACAGGTGGTACACTTAAAATCAGTTAAAGGATTCTTTTACTTGTCAATTATTTCTTTCCTCCCCCCTTTCCCCTTCAGTTTTCCTTTTGGTTTTTCAGGAAGTGGTTTCTCTGTGTAGCCTTGGCCATCCTGGAACTCTGTAGGCCAGGCTAGCCTTGATCTGTCTGCCTCTGCCTCCCGAGTACTGGAATTAAAGACATGTGCTACCCACTGCTGGCCTTGTCAGTTCTTTTCTTTTTTTTTGTTTTGTTGTTTGGTTTGGTTTGGTTTGGTTTTTTTCGAGCCAGGGTTTCTCTGTGTAGTCAACTCTGTAGACCAGGTTGGCCTCGAACTCAGAAATCCGCCTGCCTCTGCCTACCAAGTGCAGGGATTAAAGGCATGTGCCACCACTGCCCAGCCTTGTCAGTTATTTCTAATGGAAAGGAGATTGAAGAAAGAAAACAAAGGAATACATCAAGAGAAGTTGTCCTTCAAAACGGACAGAATCTGGAAAAAATCCAGTTTTTAAAATATTTTCTTTACACTTACCTAGATGAAGCAGGTCTTAGAGGGGAGGGTAATTGAACTGTTTTGAAACTGGGTTCTCTAAGCCAGACTTCCCCTGGAGTCCTGCCTTGACCTCCCAGTACTAGAATTTCAGACATATGCTACACACTGGCAAAATCGGGGAGTTGAGTCTGAGAAAAGTTTAGGTTGTCAGGCAGTGGTCCATGCCTTTAATCTCAACACTCTGGGAGGGGAGGCAGAGGTTGGCAGATCTCTGTAAGTTTGAGGCCAGCCTGGTCTACAGAGTAAGTTTCAGGACAGCCAGGGCTACACAGAAACCATGTCTCAAAAAAAAAAAGGAGAGAATTTGGGGGATTTTTAGATCAGTTACCTAGTACAACCTGATTCTGGCTAAAATCGGATTTAAGAATTGGCATTGCACTTATTGAATAACAATAGCTTTTCAAGGTAAATTTCTTTTTTTCCTTTTTCTTTTTTTTTTTTTTTTGGGGGGGGATGGTGGTTGACAAGATCTTGATATGCAGACCAGGCTGGCTTTGAACTCTTTAGAGATGGCCTATCTATAAAGGTGCAGGCCACTGCTCTCAGCCCAAAACTTTTTTTCCTTTAAAACCTTTTTGGATTTGCAGTACTGGGGCCCATGCACGGCTTTGTATTTGTTAGCCAAGCACTGTCCACACAGTTACAACCTTTTTGGATCACTTTCCAGGTGACTTGAATAGGTTTGATCTTTTCACTGACATCAAATAGTAATAATGCCATGTAATGAAGAAATGAGGGTAATTGGCCTTAGCACCCCAGATATTTATCTTTATTTTTTGGTTCATTGCCCCTAATTTAGTGCGTGGGGAAAACATCCTCAGAGATTAGGTTATGTGTTCTCAAGACTTAGCTGACACACTAAGTTTTGGTTTGGTTTGGTTTGGTTTGGTTTGCCTTCTCAAACATCTTAGGTTTTGAGACAGGGTCTCACTCCGAAGCCCTAGCTGTTGACTAGGCTAGCCTGCAACTCATGGAAACCCTCCTGTCTCTGCTTCCTGAGTGCTGCCATTAGAGGTTTTGGACACCATACCCAACCCAAAACTTTTTGCTGCTGATAAGTGCACTGGGTACCATACCTGGGGTGTTGTTACATGAGACTGAATTCTCTTGCCGCTCTGCTATATATAGTCAGACCAAACAAAAGCTTTATCACTTTTCAAGGGACTGTTGTAGCTAATCAGCAAACTAATCTTTAGGTCTCAGGTCAGAGCCTTCCCTGTTTAATTGAGCCAGGAGGAAGGATGGATAAACAAAAAACTGATACCATGCTGTTCTGATGAGTCCTTTGGTGAAGTTTGTTTTTGTGTACACAAAAACTGTTGTTTGTTCCCCCAGATAGGGTTTTGTTGTAGTCTAGGCTGCCCTAGGATTTGCAAGTCTGTCTTGAACCCCTAATCCTTTTCTTTTGTCTTAAATTTTAGAATTATGAGAGTATGCCTTCTCACCTGACTTTAAATTCATTAATTCACATTTTTCTTTCTCCTTTCTCTGCTCCTCTCTTCCCCCTCTCCTTTTTTTCCCTCCCCCATTTCTCCCTTTCTCTCCATCCCTTCATCCTTCCCCATCCATTTTCCTTTCTGAGACAGGATTGGAGACCCAAACTCAGTATGTAGTTGAAGTTAACTTGTCTTCCTTAAACTCCCAAATGCTTGGATTATATTTGTGCACCACTGTGCCCCACATTTTTGTTTCTTGGCATGCACCCGGTCCAGCACACTGGGTTTCCTGTATCTCTATCAAGCTGTGGAGCCAAAAATGACCTTGAACTTCTAATCTAACCTTTCGAATCCCTAGGACTCAGATTACAAGTACTATACCTACTATACCTAGGATCCAACCCAGGCCTTCCTGCATGCTAGGCAAACACTCTGCCACTGAGATGTATCCCTTCTGCCAGTTTTGGTTTTGATAGTGTTTTGTTATGTTGACTGGAACTTGATGTGTCTACCAGACTACACTGGAACTAGCTGCAGTCTTCATGCTTCTGTCTCTTCACATTCTTAAAGTTGTGGCAAGCTGAACAGAATAGTCTTCCCATGCTCTAGTGCCACCGCAACCTTGCAGTTGATGTTGCTTTTAGGAGGGAAGGCAAACTTGCAATGTTGCAGTTTTCTCATTTAAACACCTGCAAAAGTATATGTGTCAAAGTTAACATTGATTGTGGAGAGGGTATCTTACTCTATTGCTGTATTTTATTTGACCTAAGAATGTATGGTTTTAAATAAAATGTAGGTGCTATGTGTCAACTACATTTAGAAAAGAATGTACGTTATATCTGAATATTAGTTATGGTGTTTCTAATCAATTATTTTGGCTGTAAAAGTTGCAGCCTTTATTTGCTATTAAAGAATTTTACTTTGGGTTCTTGATAGATGGCTCAGACATAATGTAGGCAAGACATAAACAGACTTTTTTTTTTAACCTCAGAAAACTGGAAAAGTATTGTAATGTGGTAAAATGAACAAAGAAAGAACTAGGAATGGCGCCACATACCCTGAAGGTGAAGGGATTGGGCTGTGTTAGTGGCACACACCTTCAATCCCAGCACCTTCAAGCTTGTGGATCCTTGTGAGCTGGAGTTCATGCTGGGCTAGTTCCAGGTCGGCCAGTGCTGCATAGTAAGGTCATGTATGTAAGAGTTGGGAAGCGTGGCTGATAGAACTAAATAAAATCAATAAAGTGGCAACTTGAATCAACAGTGTGCTGATTCAAGCCACCATTGGAAAACTGAGGCAGGAAGGTTGCTGTTGGTTTGAGAGCTGGCCTGGCCTAATGGATGAAACTAAGTTTTTCATTGTAATTTTATTTTTCTTGGAAGAGGCTGGCAAAAAAGCTCAGGGAAAGGGCACCTGCTGCCAAACTTGAACTGAATTTCAACTCTGGGGCCCACATGTTGGAAGGAGAGAACTCATTCTCCAAAGTTGTCCTCTGACCCCTTCATCTGTGCAGTTTTTAACAGAAACAGGAAGAGTTTAGTCTTGTAGTCTCAGGCCATGTGTTTGCTTCCTTCAGGGGACAAGTGCGGAGCAGGACAATCGGTTCAGCAACAAACAGAAGAAACTGCTCAAGCAGCTGAAATTCGCAGAGTGCCTAGAAAAAAAGGTATTCTGGGTAGACTATTGCAGTTGCATTTTAAGGGTTGGGAGATGAACTGTTACTTTGGTGCAAAAAAAAGTTCACAATTTGTCACCCTTTAGCCACCACATAAACAGTACAAGCAAAGAATAAGCATGTTAGGTAACATTTTAAAATGTGCATAAGCTAAAGGAAACAATTAGACAAAGTAACTCAAGCTCTTAACGCAGCAGTGAACTTGTACTTACCGGTTTGCATGTTTCACCAGGTGGACATGAGCAAAGTAAATTTGGAGGTTATAAAGCCTTGGATAACAAAAAGAGTGACTGAGATCCTTGGATTTGAAGATGATGTTGTGATTGAGTTTATATTCAACCAGCTGGAAGTGAAGGTATAATACACAGATGGCTCTTACTTCTGAATATGTGACATGATTTGTGAATCTGTGGAAACTCAGGTTTTCTGTGGAATACAAATATAGAAGGGTTATTTTACAATGTTTGTTGTGAAAAGAATTCACTTTGTAAAACAACTGTTAAGGCTGGAAGTTTAGTGAAGGTGCATAGTTTTGAAAGCTACACAGGTGAAAAATCAAACTTATTGTTTGTAATTTTGCTGTTACATGTTAAGTTACTTTGACAGCAATTTTCTAATGATAATGTGATTTATGATTTAAAAGGCCTGAACCAAAATGGAAGTTATTCCTTGCGTCTGAAGTATAGCACCATCACCTTATTAGGTCACAGCAGAGTGAGTGTCCCAATGTCGCTCTGACCCAACTCCCTTGATGACGCAGTGTGTGTTTGGAGGTGAGTTGTGTAAAGTGGCCGAACATCAACAACAACAACAACAACAAAACACAAACAAGAGCAATCGGTAAAGCTGTGCACTGCTCTTACAGTAGCATTTGAGCTGGACGTTTATTTGAAGCATGAGGGGCGATTCTGATTTGATTGGATGTTGCTTTTAAAAGAACTAAAGACTTTAGTTGTAGTTGCAAGTCAGCTGGTTACCAGTTAGAATTAAGACACAGGATTTTATTTACATTATAGTTAAAATTTCAGGCAGATGAATTGACAGTCCTATAAAAGCCAGTTAACGTAATTGTTCCTATCTTCCAATATGAAATGATACAACTGATGTTTAAAATTATTTCTGTTATAACATAGTTTGCTATTTTGTCATGGCATCCCAAAGGACAGTAAAGATGTGCCATAAACCGCTTGGTAAACGTACTGATGTGAACTTACTGTTACATTACTCCTCTTCCCAAGAGTTCATGCTTGAATTTTGACAGAACAGTTATCATTCCAAATGATAAGGTATTTCATTTTTAAAACAATGTGGTAATTATTTTGCTTTGAATGTTTTTAAGACTTAATTTTAAGAAAGGACTTTATATTTAAGTATATTGATTTCATTTAGAAACCAGAAACATGGAAGAATGTTTTTTAAATGCTTAATAGTAAATTTTATTGGAGAAATGCTTTACTGATTTGAATTTTAGTGCACTTTAAAACCTAAATACCTGGTAGTATTCCCCTTGTAGTGAGCATGAGATTAAAGTGTAGAACTTTTGAAACAGTCTTTTCTTTTCTGTGGTTGTGTACTCATTATTGCTTGTTCGTCTTTTGCAATTTAGATAAATGATATAACATTAAACTCAAGGTGGTTGAGTTGCAGTAGGGAGTCGGAAGCAAGCCAAGGGAACATCTTTCTCTACAGGGGACTTGGCGATTCCAAACCCCCAAGGTTCCAAGAAGAAACTGAAGACACCTGGAATCTGTACTTGCTTTGTGCTATTGAGCTGTGCTTGTTATACGGACCTTGTTGCTTGACCAACAGCATCTAGTGTTTAAGAACCCAAGTTACTTTTAGAAATCTTGACTTTAGTCTTGTGGACAGTTGAGCTTCTGTGGCATTGTTAGTAATAATAGGTTTTCATGTGCAGTAGTCAGGCTTCTAGCTTAGTCTTCAGATGTTACAGAGTGCATGCATAACTTGTTAGTTCTTGTAACTGAGCACTAGATAGTAGAGAGTTTATAGAAAATTACCTGTAGTGTAAAGAGAAGTGTTTATGTTCATTTTCAATTTCTTGTTGAGGCAAGTTTTCCAGCCAAGCAAATATTGTTAGCAAATGCAAGAACTTATAGATGGTCCATGATTGTTTTTAAAGTTGATAAATACATAAGGCCCACTAACAGCCATACAGTCTAAAAACTTAGGAAATCCACAACGGCTGCTCTAATGCTTTTGGTTTAGTGAGGGAGAATTTGATAATCTAGAAATTATATTACCAAGAAGCAACCAGGGAAAACTATTTTTACAATAGTAGAGCATATATATGTACCTAAGCCCCTTATGGTAGACTTAAACACTAATTTAAATGAGTTTCAGATTGGTTGGTTGGTTTCCAAGTAACCTGGTTTTCTTCCTGTCATGTCTTTTCACAGAACCCAGATTCCAAAATGATGCAAATCAACCTGACTGGATTTTTGAATGGGAAGAATGCTAGAGAATTCATGGGAGAACTGTGGCCTCTGCTGTTGAGTGCACAAGAAAATATCGCCGGAATCCCTTCTGCTTTCCTAGAGTTGAAGAAGGAAGAGATAAAACAAAGACAAGTAATTCTTTTTGTATTGAGTTGAGAAGTAGTCTGCGGACTGATGGTTTACCCTAAGGATTTTTGTTTTCTTTGAAGCTATTTTAACTTCTGTGATCCAGCTAGGCTGCAGTTTGCTGGGTGTGTTTGTACATTGAGTTGTGGTTTGCCACCCTCATTTGAAAATTAGAGTGGCATTTCCCAGAGGCCAGTGATGGGGCAGCGCACTGGGTTTTTTGTTTTGTTTTTTTCAATTCTTAAAATACAAGTGCATTTACCTTAAAAGAGAGTTTAACTAAAGTATCTAAAAGTATGTGCACATTCCCACACAGGCAGTAATTATAAAGTCACGAGAGAGTGACTTGATGTAAATGATAAGTAAAGTGATATAAATGGTATAAATTGTATTAAGGTAAATGATATCTGAAGAGTGTTGTTAGAGTAAAGTTGAGACCGTGGAACACCCTGCAGCCAGCCATGGCTGTGTCCGGTGCCTTGATGGACTCTCTTAGCGCCCAACTGTGTGCTTGCAGATTGAACAAGAAAAATTGGCATCTCTGAAAAAACAAGATGAAGATAAAGATAAGAGGGATAAGGATGAAAAAGAAAGCAGCAGAGAGAAGAGGGATCGATCTCGAAGCCCAAGAAGGTATGACAGAACCGGTGCAAGTACAGTGTTTTATAGGTGCCTGGGTCCTAAGGGATGCTCTGGCATAGAAAACCTGGAGAGCGTTACTGGAGAGCTGCTGTTTGCTTCTGGGCTAAAGAGAGCTTTAATGCTGCTAGCACTTTGACACGTTTTTATATAGCTACCCAGGTTGAGGCAGTGTTGAGGCAGTGGGTGTGGGGTGGCTCCTAGGCCAGTCCAGGCAACACTGTAATACTCTGTTCAAAAAAAAAAAATCATTTGACCAAAATGGTCACTTCTGTGACTTAGGTGAGTTACTCACTCTTAAGTAGAAATTTGAACGTCATATTGCTTTGCTTAAATAAAGCATTGGGGTTTTTGTTGTTACTGTATTCTGATTATTTCCATTTCCCTTTATTAAAGTCTGCTCACTAGCATTCATATACTTACCTAATTCCGTGTTCTGCTTTTCTTAGATGGTTGTACTGAACCCAAACTTCAAATCATTTATTTGTTTTCTTCTTTCTTCCAATGAGACTATTGTTAGGTTCACATTTTTAAATCCACGATTCAGCTTCTGCTATATTTGTGGTGAAAGGTGAGAATTCCATTAGGCTTTTCATTTTTAGGACTTTTAAAAATAAATCTGGGGATTTATAAAGAAAAGAGGAGGTAATATTTTTGTTCTTTAGTTTGTGCTGAGTTGGAAAACTTGACAGAAGCAGTGCCTCTGCAGCCGCCTTGCTGTTTAGCTTTCCTGTAGTTTTTAAAAAACAATAAACACTTGGATTAGTCGCACTACATCTTGAAAAGGAAGCAGGGGCTCCCACCAATGATAATTTGGCATTTTCTTTTCTTGTGAAGAACATACTACTTGCATTGCACTATCCATTTTTCTGCATCTTAAGGCTCTGCCTGATCATCTCTGATACAAGCTACCTGTACCTAATCCCTGTATATTGGTAGGGTTGATGTATTATTAAGGAAATGGTTGCTTTAAATACTTTCATCTGAGGCTTTGGTCTTTGAATGATCACTGGGAATAGTTGAGAGCCAATGCCTCCAGCCCAACTCCATGCCTCCCTTTTGACTGGTACTTGAGGCTGTTACCTCTGTTTGCTTGTCCTTCTAGTTCTCTCTGGCCTTTTCCTTCTCAAGTAGATGAAATGGATATCTTGTTTCCATGTGAAACTTCTCAGATACAGACAACAGTGGGTAACTTAAAAGATTAATCCTTGATTTTCCCTTTGTCTACTCTAAACCACATTATTAAAAAATCTGAAAACATTGCTTTCATCCTAGACGCAAATCCAGATCTCCTTCCCCTAGAAGACGATCTTCCCCTGTCAGGAGAGAGAGAAAGCGCAGTCACTCTCGATCTCCCCGTCACAGAACCAAGAGCCGGAGTCCTTCCCCTGCCCCAGAAAAGAAGGAGAAATCTCCAGAGCTCCCAGAACCATCAGCGAGAATGAAAGACTCTTCAGTACAGGAGGCCACATCTACAAGGCACGTTCCTAGCTCTGTTACATACTCTGTTAGGTGCCACCTGCCAGTGTGCATTGCTAACTTCAAGGCAAAAGACTTGCTTTCCTTTTAGATATTTTCTCTTAAGTCTTTTAATATTATGCAGTTAGTGTTGAAAATGAAGGTGAGTGTGTGTGTGTGTGTGTGTTAAAAATAAGGAAAATGTCCCAGAGGTAACCACCTGTCTGCCATATTATTTTTAAAAATTTTATAGTTAGTAGTTATTGATTTTTTTTCCTGCCTGCTTGCCACAATATATTGTGGATAAACTTCTGTTTCTTTTTTTGTTTTCTTTTTGTAATAAGGGATATAACACAGAGCTTTGCATATTCTTTGTCACTAACCTGTATTCTGTATAACATCTTTATCCCCAAATTTAAAGAGAGATTTATTCACTTCTGTTAACTGGGGTACAAAATATACCAAATAAAAGCTATTCCCTCCCTCTTCGGGGGACCTTTTGTGTCCCATGGCCACGTTCATCTTGGGCGTGATGCCTCTGCTGCATCTTATGTCTCATAGCTCACAAGACCACATAGCATGCAGTCCACAACACTGCAGCCTCTGCAGTTGTGTGCACTGTTCAGAGCACCCATTCATGGTGACTACAAATTGCTGCCCACAGATTGCCCAGCTGGTAGTCGAGCAGGTGAGGAGACCCTATCTCAAATGGACCTGTGGGCCATTTGATCTACTCAGCCTCCCCTCATGGCTCCAGAGGCTCCCAGGGATCAGGCTTTACAGTGACACGGTTCTTATCCCACACGTGAAAAGGGGCTGTAAATTCTTAGTTGCTCAGTGAATTCTAAAGTGTACCTATCTTTTGAAACTAAGAGATATTTGCAGGTTTTGAAAACCTTTTTTTGTTGTTTTGTTTTTCAAGACAAAAACCTTTTTAAAAATATGGTGATCTATGTTGTTACTACTTTTGAATTTGTTGGTAGTGAGTGGTGGGTCACGTTGTTGAGTGTACAGCTTTATGAAGTTGGCACTCCTTTAATTTTCAGTGTGGGCTTCCAAGGAATTGAATGGAGGTGGTCAAGCTTGCACTGTAAATACTTTACTAAAGACATCCTTGAATTGGCTTGGAATTCTGAGGAGAGTTGGGGAAAAAACCAAAATGCTTTTTTCACAGTGACATCCTGAAAGCTCCCAAGCCTGAGCCTGTACCAGAACCCAAAGAACCGTCTCCAGAAAAAAATTCCAAAAAGGAAAAGGAAAAGACTCGTCCAAGGTCCCGGTCACGTTCCAAATCACGGTCTCGCACCCGGTCTCGGTCACCTTCTCATACTAGACCAAGACGGCGACATAGATCCCGGTCAAGGTGTGTTGTTGCCCTGGGACTCGCATACATTTTTAAGTTGTATGCTGATTTTCAAGGTGGCGTTGCAAATAGTGTCAAAGTTATAGAAAACGTTAAGGATTAAAGTTACTCGTATTTATGTGAAGTCCACTTTGCTGTGTACATAAAAATCTACATGAGTAGAAGTGGTCATGGTGGTGGAAATTAGTGTTAAGAAATTTTTTGTTCTTAGTTTATTTGGGGCCTAATTCTGTTTCTTATGGCAGATCATATTCTCCTAGAAGGCGGCCAAGCCCAAGGCGACGACCATCTCCCCGAAGAAGAACTCCACCAAGACGGATGCCTCCTCCACCAAGGCACAGGAGGAGTAGGTCTCCAGGGAGACGGTGAGACTTTCTTAGTGTCTGGTGCCTGGAGCTTAGGGGAATCGTTGGTATAATTTCAGGGGAAAGAATGTTTTTGTCTGCCGGAAGACAGAAGTTATACCAGAGAGTGTCTTGGAAGCAGCCTGGTACACTTGAAGTACAACAGTGTAGCTATGAGAAGAAACATTTTATGTTGGGAAAAAAATACTTACTGGTCTTCTAGATCCTATATGTTAGCCTTCTAAGATCTCACTAAAATTCTTCTATGGATAAGAACTAAGAACTAGCAGTGTACCCCAGTTGGTAAGATGCTTCCTATGACTGCCTGAAGCCCTGCCCTCGTTCTATTATTCCCTTGTACTGTACAGCATAAGGATGGGGTTGCATACCTGTGATTTCAGCACACTGGAGGTAGAGGGAAAAGGCCCTGAAGGTCTAAGTCATCCTCTTCATAGACTCGGTTTTAAATGCACCCACTCACCCCAAAACCAAAAACAGAACTGGCTCCTTTTCTGTTGTTTTGTGTACAAGTGTTTTGTCTGCATTTATGCATCATGTGTATTGACTGCTCCCAGAAGACAAGAGTGTGCTGGATCCCAGGAACTGGAGTTAGAGGTGGTTGTGAGCTACCATGTGGGTGCTAGGAACTGAAACCAGGTCCTCTGCAAAAGGAGAAGCTGCTCTTAACCCTTGAGCCATCCTTTCCTGAGCTGCCTCCCTCCATCAACTTTTAACTTACTGTCTTTAGAAAGGCAGCTGGCTACAGAGTTGATGAGCTGATTTTATCAGTTTGAAGAATTTAACTTATTTTGCATGTGTATACACATGCAGACACTTGCACCCTGAGCTCAGTGGGCTATTCTCTTGCTTTGGATGGTTCTGGGAGATTGAGATTGAGTCACCAGGCTTGCAGAGCAAGTACCTTTACAGTGTCTTTCTTTTTTCTTAAAAGATGTATTTTTGAATTATGAAGGTGTGTGTCTGCATGTGGATGTGTGCATGTGAGTACAGGTGTCTGCAGAGGCCCCCAGAGCCCTTGGACCTGGAGTAGTGCACAGTTGTAAGCCACCTGATGGTGTTGGGAACCAGTGTCCTTTGGAGAGCCACTAATGCTTTAACTGCTAAGCCATCTCTGCCACACTTTGTAATGAAGTTTGTTATAACAACTCAGACAGAGGAAACATAAAAAGAAAGTTCCTGTAATTCTTTTCCTATATAGAGCCACTACTACTAGTGGCATAATAAGATATACTTAACTTTACCCAAAGTGGGGGCCTGGTACACAGGAACAGAGTTTTTCTGCTTTATTGGTATGTTTCCTGGGCTTGCTTTTCAACTCTGCTTTGGACAGAACTTTGTTGTCTTATTTTTCCTTGTTGTTGCTGGTTTAACTAGAGCCCACTTGGCCTGAGCGTGTGCTCTGCCTTGGAGCCCTGGGAAAAGCTGTTGAGTTAATGTTCTTTACAGACAACCACACTAACTAGAAAATGGGAAAACATCCAGTAAGCTCCTTCGAGTTATATCTTTGCAGGTAGGACTTTTAGACCCATACAGCAATGATAGCAAATACCATTCTTTTTTGGGATTGTTGTCGAGGGATCAGTGTTTAAGCGTGTAAAGTTGCTGTTGCAGCTGGTGGACAGGACAGACAGTGTGGTGCAATTCCAGGGATCACACTTTGCAGATTGATCCTTCTGCCTCGGGAAGAAGTGATGCCGGTGCTCCCTTAGGGAGAGAAAGGCTGGTTTCCTCATTGGAGTTTGGCAAACAGCGTGTCTCAGTAGTGCGCACTAAGCAATGTAGCAGTCACGGTATTTTGCAGATTGTGTAAGATTCCCTTTCAGCCAGTTTCTAATCTCACACTTAAGGTAGGGTTTCTTTTTTTCAGGTTCTCAGGAATTCTTCTGCCAAAGGTGAATTCTGCAGGTACACGTAATTGCAACAGAACTTAACCACAGATTTTGCTGCAGAATTCGAGAGGCCCCTACTTCTAAGTTTATGTAGCTAAATGAATTTCAAATCTTGCACATATTTTTTAGTCAAACTTGAAAGCTGCTTGACATCACTCTGAATGAGCAATACTGTCTCACCCCCGAAGTTGTGCAAACTCCATAACCCCAGTATTACTCTTCAGGGAGAGGCTGCTTGATTCCTGGATTAGAGCACTCATAGCTCAAACACAATCAGGAGTTACGTGTATTTACTCTAGAAATAGCTGTTTCCTGTCCTAGGCTATGGTTTTGTTGCCAATCTTTTTGAAGTAATTTATGTACTTAGCTACATAAACTCAAAAGTTGGATTAAAGAAATAGCTGTGTTTCTGTGCATATTGTACATACTGTGAAGTCACTCTTGGAAGGGATGCGGCTAGTGAGGTGAATGCTTTATTCCACAGGAGGAGGCGTTCTTCCGCATCACTGTCTGGAAGTAGCTCGTCGTCCTCTTCATCTCGTTCCCGGTCACCACCAAAGAAGCCTCCCAAGAGGACGTCCAGCCCTCCTCGGAAAACGCGTAGGTTATCACCTTCGGCAAGTCCTCCCCGGCGAAGGCACCGGCCGGCGTCTCCAGCAACTCCACCTCCCAAAACTCGCCATTCCCCAACTCCCCAGCAGTCAAACCGTACAAGAAAAAGTCGGGTTTCTGTGTCTCCAGGAAGAACTTCCGGTAAAGGTACAAACACAAAGCAATTTGTTCCCTTTGGCATCTGGGTGAACCCAGTTGTCCCTACCCTCTTTCAGAAGCAGCTGGCCAGTACTTTCTGTGTGACACTGAATCGGCTTGTCTTGCTTTTCCTGCTTTCTGTTCTGACCTTGGCTGAAATGGGCAGGTCTGTGAAGGTGGTTTGTTTTCTCAGTGTCCTCTATGCACAGGTGGCACAGATCACTAGCTCGAGGCTGTTTGAGTTGAGTGACAAACTGAAGCTTGTGTTCTTACTGTAAAGGTTTATTTTATTGAGACCGGTTAACTATTTTCCACCCTCCCTCCCCACACCTCTTCTTAAGGCTTTTTGTTTGATATCTTATTTGCAGACTTTGTGTTCTGTTGCTATTTTTTGGTCATAATTATGCGTCCAAGGGAAGGACGACGTGGTGTCCCCTTAAAGGTCATTTTGTTGTTATATTTATTGATTGATTCATGGATTGAGGCTCTAAGATGGTGTCCCTACTCTGATCAGTAGATGGTTTCTGAGGAATTGGAGGCCTGTGATTGTGCCAGTTAAGCAGAGTGTTGTTAGTCCATGTGCAAGCTGGGGTTTGCTGCGGTTTGCTTTAGCACTAAGCACACACGAAGAAAACTGATATGAGCCATTCCGGTGGTGCCTTTGGTGCTAGGGCTGGAGAGGGTGAGTGGAGGGGGTGAGGTGAGAGGATTGGGATTTTAGAGAGTGGTGTTCTGAGCCCATTGACTGACCAAGTACCTGGATAACAAGGGACCACCACAAGACCTAGCCAGGCCTTGCGTTCTAAACTTATTACACAGAGGGATATCTATGGGAAAAGAACCTGCTAAAAATGGCAAGCCATAAAAAGTATCATACAAATCATATTTAATTTTAACATCAAATTCATTCAGTAACCAAATGTGTGCTATTTAAGACAGCTATTTTTTTTAGCATGCATTGTATTTTATATAAAAGTGAGCAGGTTTTAGCCTCACTGAGTGCATCACTGTGTCTTAATCTAAGACTCATGGCTGTAGCTCAATTGTCTTTCCCTGTGAACTTTATATGCATAAATATTTCTTGTGTTTAGAGCTAGAAAGCTCTCTGGAGGAGAAAAAAACCACAATTGTTTTAGAAAAATACATTTTTCATTTAGATTATATAGAAGTTATTTTAAACTACCTGGACAGAAGGAGTTAACTGTTAGAATAGGGTCATTGTTGGAACTTATTAGTTACCTTTTATGAGTCTGCACAGGTGCCAGGCTCCTGCTGTGACGTATGCCTTGTACACATGTAATAGATAACTGCATTCAAGAGACATCTGTTGTGGGGAACAGAGGCCTGTTGCGTATTCTTGTGGGCTCAAGGACCAGCTTCTTTAGCTGGACAGTTGCACCGTGGGCAGGTTAGTCTGCTTTATGTCCACTGAAGTTCAGAATGCTTTGAGCTATGTGGAAGTGACCTTAGTGTTGAAATTTGAGAGCTAGAAAAGAAAAGACCTTATTAATTGTCAGGTTCTTTGGTTAAGTGACTTAGCCAAGATTAGTTAGTAAAAGTTTAAGCGTTCACTCCCAGTTAGGCAGTGAGAATTGCCAAATTGCTGCCTCCAGTGACTAGGGAGGAAGGTAAAGGGTGGAATGAAGGTGTTCTTTGGCTTCTCTACTAGGTACTGCAATCAGAAATGCCCATGTTGGGGTCTCTGGATACTTGGTACTGTGGCACTACCGTAATAGAGTTCCTGATTGTGTTTCCTATAGCAGATGTTAGTTGGCCATCTTAGGAACTGTTGTTGATGATGGGCTAATGAACTAAGAGTAAGGGAAGAAAAGCGGAGGCGTTTGGAAGTCAGTCATTGAGGACAGTTTACAGTCCCATCTGAGGGGGGCTTGGAGGAACTTTAATCAGTCATGGTCTGGGTGCTGCATGAACTTGTTCTGAGTCGAGTGTCCTGTCACAGCTTGTCCTTTTTAGAATAGCTAAGTCGTGCTCTGCGGACACTCATGTAGTTCCCTATTTGTTGATATGTTGTGAACTTAACTTCACAAGTTATCTTTTGGGCAATCTGAGATTAATAATTAATAAGACTGTTGAAATGCTTTAAAATTCTGATTTTAGAGTTGATCTCTTGTATTTCTGACTTCATGCTAGAACGATTTGTTCTTTGAATTATTAAACACTATTAACATAACAGTAAGTAAAAGAAAAAATCTTACTTAGAAAAATACAGAAACAGATGTTACTTGTAATGCTTTATCTGAAGAAAGGATAAAGCGTACACTATAAATGTATTAAAGACTTAGTGAGACATTAAGTCCGAATGAGCTCTCCCATATGTGTATTCACACTGTTGAACAAAATAGGTAATGTTGGCTCTGTGTGATGGTGCACCCCACCCCTAAACCCTGAAAGAGTTTCTCTGTGTAGCCCAGGCTGTCCTGGAACTCTGTAGACTAAGCTGGCTTAGAGATCCACGTGCCTCTGCATCTGCCTCCACCTCCCAAATACTGGGATTATAAAGGTGTGCTCCACTACCATCAGGTGAGGGTGGTGGGTTGTTTTGTTTTGGTTTTGGTTTTTCAAGAAAAGGTTTCTCTGTGTAGCTAGCCCTGGCTGTCCTGGAACTCTGTAGACCAGGCTGACCTTGAACTCAGAAATCCGCCTGTCTCTGCCTCCCAAGTGCTGGGATTAAAGGCGTGTGCCACCACCGCCCGGCGAGGGTAGTGTTCTTTAATTCCAACATTACATAGCCAGTTTGAGGCCAGATCTTTTCTCAAGATACATAAAAGCAGTGTTAATTTAGTTATTTATTCAGTAGAGTTTGGTTTTGATTTTGATTCTATAAAGTCCTTTTATGTAATCTAGACTGGCAGTCCTGTTTCAGCCTTCTATATGTTGAGGTTTTTTTTAAAAAAAATTACATACGCTCTATGGTAGGGCATATATAGACACTATGCAGGTGTCTACAGGCCAGAAGAGGCATCAGCTATGGAACTGGATTTGTAGGTGACTATGAGCTATTTGTGCAGGTGCTGCAAACCAAATTAAATCCTCTGTAAGAATAGCAAGTGCTCGTGACTTTGGAGCCGTTGCTTTATGAATTTTAGAGCTTCAGGTGTTGAACATTCTCTGCTCAATTCAATAGTTTGTCCAAATAACTTCAGTAGATGGCATCGTTAACTACAGAAATGTTGTAGCTCAGGGATACAGGGCTTGCGGGAAGATTACAATAGTAATTTCCTCTTGGATTACTTTAGCAAAGACGAGGTTGAAGTGTTAGATCCAGTTCTCATGGCTACATCCTGGTAGCCTTTGACAGAATTTATAGTATTAAATAAGGTATAACCCTGTTTTGTCAGACAGTTTGCCAAAATCCATTAGTCATAGAAAACAAGAGTCTCAAGGGTTTGTTTCTTAGATGGGCCTTTTCAAATGGCTTTTGAAGTTGATTAATGGTAAAAATAATGATTATATTTTTATATACTTGATTTTGATTGTATTCATGATTTAATGTCTACTCATGAGGATTTGTCTGCATATCTGTGAGAGCACCACATGTGTGCCTGGTGTCTACAGTTCAGATCCCCTCAGATCCCCTGGAAGCAGAGTTAAAGAAAAGTGTAGGCTGCTGTGTGGGTGCTAGGAACTGAACCCAGGTCCTCTGCAAATGCAGCAAATGTTTTAACCATCTGACCATCCCTGTGGATGCTCCTAAGAAGAGAGAAGAGTTGTGAGATTAGTAGCCTAAACACAGTCTGGGGCTCCTGTTGTCAGTTTGTTCAGTTGTCTCTGTGTTTCTCAATGTGGTGTTGTAATTTTATTTTAAGCTTCCAAAGAACTCTTGTAAAATGGGGTATAGAAGTGAATAGAATCTTGTTTTGGCAACAGTGTTTAATATACATATCTGGCTTTGGTGGTTTCTGCCTGTAATCCTGGTTCTCCGGAGTTTCAGGCAGAAGGATCACGGTAAACTTGAGGCCAGCCAGAACTAGGTAGTTAGACCTGACTCAAAACAAAACCCCAGGTATATATGTCACAGGAAGTTTTCAAAAGAAGTACCATAATTTTCAAAAGAGGTTGTTGGGTGGTTCATTCTCTCTCACCGGGGTGATTCTAGTTTTAAAAACCATTTTCCTTTCCCTCCCACGGGAGCTTAAATCCAAGGTCTGGGCTTCTTATGGTGTACAAGCACTTTTGAGGTACAGCCCCAACCCCTTCCTTTCTCTCAGGCTTTAGAAAGAACCCCTCATTCGCTCAGAGTCTTTTCAATTGTTTAAATCTCCTGGGTGTGACGAGGATTTTGTGTGCCATAAGGAGCCTTTGGCCTGTAGGTTAGATAGCCAGATATTCTTTTCCAGACTAAGTACCTTTTGCTGCGTGAATTTTAGTTTCAAAAGCAGAGCAGGTGTAGGTTCATTAAGGTAAATTAATAAGACTCCTGGCAGTGGGAGGGGCTGTAAGGGAGGAATACCCTCATTATCTTTTTTTTTTTTTGCCTGGTGGCTGGGATCACACCAAGGTGTCTTGCCAAACAAGTGCTCTGGTGCTGAGCAACATCCCAACCCCCTATTTGCTCCACTCACTGAGACTTCCTAGCTTCTCCGGTAGGTTCTCTTGGGAAAAGCTCAAGATTTGAAACTGGTTGCCCAAGGTTTTTAAAATTATTTTATGTGTATGAGTTGTGCATGTGTGCAAACATGCATGTTCCCATGTCTGGTATGCATGTATACCATCAGGGCAAAAAAAATTTTTTCTTTTATAATGTACAAGTGGGGGTGAGGCATGTGCAGTTGCTTACAGGTACTCTAGGAGGCCAGAGGCACAAGATGCCATGGAACAGATGTCACCTGTGTTTATGAGCCACCAGTGTGGTGCTGGGAGCCAAACTCATCTCCTACAAGAGCAGAGGCCACTGAGCCAGGCCTCCAGTCCCTAGAGGGCAATATAACTGTGTTTTTAAAACAATTTTTGAGTGTTGATTCTTCTACCTTGTTGATGAGGCAGGGTGTCCCTGCTCTCTGCTGTTATTGTGTGCATTCCAAGCTAGGTGGCCACAGACTTGCAGGTCAGTTCTGCCTCCTCACCTCCACCGTGCTGTTGGCGTACTAGGTGCAAGTGTGTACCAGTGTGTACCGCTGCCTCCAGCTGCTTTTATTGCATGGGCTGTAAGGAGTGGTGCAGGGTTCTTGCTAGCCCTGTGGAACTAGTTTTTGAAGCTTTCCGTGTTTAAGTTTTAGGTAAAATTTTTCATATGAAGAGTCCGACCCATTCTTGTACTATTAAAACATTGTTCTTTTTATTGTGTGAGGTTATTTTTCTTCTTCTCCACTTTATTTTTAGTGACAAAACATAAAGGTACTGAGAAAAGAGAGTCACCTTCTCCAGCACCCAAGCCTAGAAAAGTAGAGTTGTCTGAGTCTGGTAAGTTGTAATGATTTTCTAGAGATTTTTTTTTTTTTTTTTTTCCTTTTTCCTTTTTCCTTCTATATGTGATTATTCCCTGGGGTTGGAGATTCATTGGCACCACAATACAGGGAACGTCACACAGCCTCTGAGATTGCCAGCTCCAGCATTTTAGTGTACTGTTTGGTTATTTCATTCATCTGAACCTCATTCTTTTTCTTTAAATTATTTGGACATAATTTAGGGTTTTGACATCTAGCTGGGATGTTTGCAGAATTTGTGTCTCCCTGACTGACCTGTAGTAGCTGAGCTGCATCCCTGTTGTGTTCTCTTGTGTCACATTGCCTGTGTGTAACTAAAGAAACACTTTGTAAATGCATCCATCTTTCAGAAGAAGACAAAGGCAGCAAAATGGCTGCAGCTGATTCTGTGCAGCAGAGGCGGCAGTACAGAAGACAGAACCAGCAGTCTTCATCTGGTATGGACAACAGGCAAATGCTTTTCACTCTCACACCTGTGGTAACCCCAGCACTGGGAGGCTAAGGCAGGAGAGTTGCTGTAGAGTATGAGGCTAGTATGGTCTACATAGTGAGAGTCCCTAGAACAGCAAACCAGAAGCTTGTAATACTATCATTCAAAAGGTAGAGGCAGAAAGGTGAAAGTTCAGAAAATTTGAGAACAGCTACATAAAACCCTGGGTCCCCTCCCCTTTAAAAATTATATGCATTTTCGTGTTTTACTTGCATGCATGTCTTCACCATGTTTATTTATGTCTGGTCCCTAAGGAGACCATAAGACAGGGCATCAGACCCAGTGAGGATCTGGGATTATAGACATTCTGAGTTACTGTGTGGGTGCTGGGAATTGAACTGGGACTTCTGGAAGAACAACCAACTCCTTTAAGTACTGAGGTCTGAGTGTTTGCCTTCATGGTTGTGTTTGCCATAGGTCTCAGTCGGGCACTGGGTATATCTTTCTTGTTTTAAGCCCTTAAATCTTCCTTTTCAATTGCTATATTGTTAGGAATGCATAAATCTATCTGGCTGGGAGGACGGCTCTGGTAGAGTACAGCTTTATTCCCAACGTTATTAAATAAATAGAAGGTCATTGGACCCAAGCGGTGGTGGCACACACCTTTGATCCTACCACTTGGGAGGCAGAGGCAGGCAGATCTCTTGAGTTTGAGCCCATCCTGGTCTACAGAGTGAGTTCCAGGACAGCCAGGACTACACAGAGAAATCGTGGATCTCTTTCATTTATTACCAATAGCTATGTGGATGTGTTTATTTTTTGTTGGCCTCAGTATGTAGTTGTGGCTAGCCTGGAACTCACTATAGTTCTAATTGTTAGATTAAGAAGAAAGGGCACAGAAGCCTAATGTTTAAGCCTGAGGCTCTGTTCTTGTGTTGCTTATTTGGGTTTTGTATGGATTTGGTATGGTTTGGGGTTTTAAGAAAGGGTCCCATGTAGCCCAGGCTTGCCTTGAACTTGCTGTGTACCCAAAAATGACCTTATACTTGTCTCTTTTGACTCCACCTCCTAAGTGCTGAGAGTCCAGCTTTGCACTGCTGCACCCAGCTTACACAGTCCTGGGGATGGGTTCCCAGGGTCTCTCTCATGTGTGATTAAGGCTACTAACAGCTGCATCCCATCCCTCAATCATAGCTGTGATTATTATAGTAGTAATTTTTATTGTCTATTTCAAGTGGCATATTGATACTTCTTTGTTGCTGTTCTTTTGCTGCTGGCCATTGTGCTGAATTACAGTCAGCCCTTAGATTCTTTTGAAACTTTGTTAATTGGGAAAAATTCACTAGAGTTTTGTTTTGTTGCTGAGGCTGATGTTGAACTTCAGATCCTCTTTCCTCCACCTCCGTGTTGTCAGTTGTGCACATGCACCAACAAGTCCCTGGATGTCTTTCCTGAGAGATCCATACAGGCCTCAGGACTCTGGAGATACACTACTAGTCTCTTGTTTGCTGATTTTCTGTTGGGTGTGAGCTGTTGACTATCACTAAAATTGTACTGATTAGATTGTCCTGATGGTACTAAGAATTGAACCCATGGCTTCATGCCATGCTAGGTAAAATGCCGTGTCATTGAGTCTTAACCTCTAAGTAACATTTTTCCCAGTGCTGGCTGTAGAACCCAGGTTTTTAAGCATGCACTGTAAGGGGCCAAGGGGTACAGGGGCGCGCGTGTGAGAGAGAAAGAGAGAGAGAGAGAGAGAGAGAGAGAGAGAGAGAGAGAGAGAGAGAGAGAGAGTGTGTGTGTGTGTGTGTGTGTGTGTGTGTGTGTGTGTGTGTGATATTTTGTTGTTGTTCTTTGCTCTGTGATTACAGACTCTGGCTCCTCTTCCACCTCAGAAGATGAGCGGCCCAAGAGATCCCATGTGAAGAACGGTGAGGTAGGCAGACGGCGGAGACATTCCCCTTCTCGGAGTGCCTCTCCATCACCTCGAAAGCGCCAAAAAGAGACTTCCCCTCGGTAACAGTCTTCATTAATGGTTTTGACTGATCTGTGGTTGGGTTGAAACTGTAATTTATAGCTTGGGACCCAAAATTATTTTAGAATTAGGCAGATTCTTCATGTCAAAACATAGAGGCAATGGTTGGGTTTGGGCTTTTGGTTAGTTTGGTTTAGGTTGGTAGTTAACATTAAAACTAGACAAGTTTTGAGTGACTGCCTTATTTATGCATGAATGGAGCAATTAAATCGTAGCATTAATTCCAGAAATTTTAAAGCTTTAAAAAATGCTCCCACAAGAAGGATTTAACTTGCACGAGTGGAATCTTGACATTTGTTTTTCTCCACTGCTCTCAGGATGCAGATGGGAAAGCGATGGCAGTCGCCAGTCACTAAAAGGTTGGTTAGACACTGTTTGCAAAACTAGGGTTACACACCAAGTTTACTTAGTTTTCTATTGCGGTGACTGTCCCCATTTTACAGACACATTATGTCAGTGGAGAAAGTTGCTTTGGTGTGTGTTTTTGTTTTTACCATGTCAGATGAATGATACAAAGAGCTATATGAGTGGCTTTAGATCCTTTTGTAATCTGGTAATTCTAGGTCCTTAGACTCAGTAGGGAGTGACTTGTTTATAAAGTCTTTGTTGTATTTGTATTTGTCGTGGATATGTGTGAGTGCACACATGACACAGTGCACCTGTTGGAGGTCAGAGGACATTGGTTCTCTGTATTCACATGTGGGTCCTGGGAATCGAACTCACTCAGTTCTTCAGGTTCAGTGGCCTTTATCTGCTGAGCTTAGCTCATCATCTCTGGCTTTCTCCCTCTACCCCCATTTGTTGGATCTTTTTGGTTTTGAGAGGGTAAAATTAGTCATGATTTTGAGTATTTATGTAAAGAGTTAGTATGAAGTATGTAATAATCTCACATCACCAGCAAACCTAAATCAAATCTGGTGGGAAAGTACATGTGGTAGTGAACTCTGAAGACTCACAAGGTGTTACACTTGAGAAACTGAGCTAGGTTCAGTGTCAGCCCTGGCTGGGCAAGGGGCCAAGGACTATTTACATTGACTTCTTTCTCATTGTGTGTCAAGGGTGACAAACTGGCTTAACTTGCATTTAAGTCTTTTGTGAGGTTGCTTCTAGTTTGTTAATGTACGATACTTGGTATGTGACTTGTGTTACAGGTTTATTACAGAACTCAGAATTGAGGAGCATCTAGTTCTTGAATATACTTTTAACCACATTACCCCCAGCATGGCTCTAGTACTTAAGACAGCTTTGTGGTTTGTCTTTTAGAGTATTGCCAGGTGTGACGGCCAGTCCCTTTTCAGTGGTGGGGATATATTTCTTAGAGATAAGACCATCAAGGTTGGATACACAGCTCCGAGATAGCATTCACCTAGTGTGTGCAGTCCCTCTGTTCTGCCCTCAGTCTCTGCTGCAGAGGAGGGGCAGCTCTAAGCCAGGGCTTCCAGATTTGGGCCTTAAGACGTTTGGTATCTGTTAACATTAAAATGTTTCTCAAAAAAAAGATGTTGCTCAAAGAATCAGAGTCAACTGAAAAGCCTTTTCAAAGCACAGCTTGGCTGAACTAACACAGTTTACATAAGTCTCAGATAAGTTTCCCAACTGATTATTATGTGTATCCCAACTAAAAATAAGTGTTCTGGTGACTGTTTGGAGTTTTTTCTCTTCCTCTGTTGGGTAGTTTATGTCATAACCAAATATGTATTTTTGTCTGAAGCTAACATCACAAAACTTTTACTCATACCAAAAGCAAAACATAAATGATGTTCCTGCTCTGGATTTGTTAACCACTGGAAATATGCTTCCTTGGGGGGACTTAAATTATAAATGTCACTGACTGAGGATAACTCTGATTTCTTGTTTAGTAGTAGAAGGAGGAGAAGTCCCTCCCCACCTCCTGCCAGAAGGCGACGATCTCCTTCTCCAGCCCCTCCTCCTCCTCCCCCACCTCCTCCTCGGCGGCGCAGATCTCCCACCCCACCGCCTCGACGAAGGTACTGTGTCCAGTTGACTCATGGTCACTGTGAGTCTTTATCATGGAAGTTGCTTTGTAAGAGACATTGCATCTCTGGTTGTAAAGGATCACATAAATGTGAGCTCCTTTATGGGACACAGAACTCTGTAGAAACAGAAAATAGGGCAGGGATGATGCTAACTTCTAATCCCAGCACTCAGGAAGCAGAGGCAGGCAGATCTTTGATCAAGTCCATCCTGGTCTACAGAGGGAGTTCAAGCTCAAAAGAAAGGAAAAGAGGAGACACATGTATTTGTTCAGAATCTAAACTCTTGAACGGCTGAGGCAGAAGGATTTTGAGTTGGAGGTCAGCCTGTTTGTTGGGCAGGGTTAGCTCAGACACTAAACCCTGCCCAACAAACAAATGAGAGAAGTAAACAGATGAGTATCTAGGGTGAGGGAGAGTGTTCAAAACCATCCCATTGTGCACATTAACCATTGCACTGACCCATTGGCATTGTGTGCATCACAGACGCTTTGATGCTCCTGCCAATTATGTAGGACCCTAGTCTGACAAGTGTTAGCAGTCTCGGTCAAAAGGGTATTCCATGAAGGGAGAGGTTAGAACTCTTCAGAAAATGTCAGCCGTGTGCTATGTGTGTCATCACACAGCCATAATCCCAGCTCTTAGGAGGCAGAAAGATCAACAGTGGTTTGGAACCAGCCTAAATTACATCGCCAGTTCCAGGTCAGCTAATGCATTTATGTGTGTGGGTAACTCCATAGCAAGCACTCACTGTGGAGTGAACCTTTTGTCTCCAGTGTTCTTGTTTAATAAGATCTAAGTATGTATAGCAGTCCAGCCTCAGATTTGAGGCTGTCTCAGATACTTCCCAAGTACTGGGATCAAAAATTGGATCCACTGTGCCTGCCAGAGTTATTAAATAATTATCTAGTTCTATTTTTACCACTTTGCCTGAAGATTGGCTTATTGTAAGCCCAGATCTGAGCAAGAATTTTTGTTGAAAATCCAGGCACAAATTGTCCAGTCTTCCTAAATGCTGTATTTCGTTGTAACTTCTTTAGGACATAACAGGATTTTGTCACCTTGACCAGAAAAACCAGAGAGGGTTCTTAGAAATGTCTTTGCCAGCCGGGCAGTGGTGGCGCAAACCTTTAATCCCAGCACTTGGGAGGCAGAGGCAGGCGGATTTCTGAGTTCCAGGCCAGGCTGGTCTACAGAGTTAGTTCCAGGCCGGCCAGGGTCAAAAAACCAAGGAAGAAAGGAAGGAAAAGGAAGGAAGGAGGGGGGGAGAAAAGAAAGGGGGGGGGGGACGGAGAGGAGAGGAGAGGAAAGAAAGAAAGAAAAGAAAGAAATGTCTTTGCCTGACACTGAACTTGCACTAAATGTGGTCTTTTGAGAGAAGACCGGGCCATCTGTTGGAAGCTTTCTCAGTAAACTAGTTCAAAGGCAACAACAGCAACCTCACATAAAGCCTTAATTTCTTTTGTGTATAGAGTGTTTTGTCTGCATATGGATGTGTGCACTGTGTGTACCAGGAAAGCCAGAAAATGCCATTGGATCCCCCTTAAATTTGAATTACAAACTTTTATGAGCTACCACATGGGTGCTCAGTACCAAAGCCAGGTCCTCCGCAAGGACAGCAAGTGCTCTTGGGAGTTGAGCCATATCCAGGCATTGGCAGCACATATGTTTAATTCCAGGCATGTAGATCTCTCTGAGCTTGAGGCCACTCTTGTCTATAGAGCAAGATCCAGGACAGCCAGGGCTACACAGAGAAACTCTTGTTTCAAAAAACACCAAAAAGAGAGGGAAGGGGAGGGGGAAGATGAGCTGTCTGTCTCTCTACCTCCTGTCACAGAGACCTCTGTAAAGCAGACTTTTTGAGTTGTTAACAACAACTGGCAACAGCTGATGCTCACAGTTACCACAACACAGTGTGAGGGTCTCTTGTGAAACAGTACTTTGTTTTATATAATTATATAAATTCTCTTGGTTTGAATTTAAATTGTTTCTGAAATTGCAACTTTTTCCATTAAACACAGTACAGTCTCCTCTTGTCAGTCATGGTTATATGTTTACCTTGAACTATATCTCCTGTCATAGTACTAGCTACAGGATGATTATGACTAATTAATTAATTTTCCTGATTCTGGATTGGCTAGCAAGATGTTCAGTGGGTGAAAGTGCTTGTCATAAAACTATAGTGACCTAAGTTTGATCCCAGAATCCACATAAAGAATTGGTAGAGAGAATTGGTTCCACAGAGATGTCCAACTGAACTTGCATGATGGGTGTGCACGCACAAACTAATAATAGTAATAGGGTTTGATTGGGGGTGCTGTCCATTTCATCTGAATGGCATGTTGTTTGTTTTAGGACCCCTTCTCCTCCCCCACGCCGCCGCTCACCGTCTCCAAGAAGATACTCTCCTCCCATCCAGAGGAGATACTCTCCTTCCCCACCTCCAAAGAGGAGAACCGCCTCGCCCCCGCCCCCGCCCAAGCGAAGGGCATCGCCATCTCCACCACCAAAGCGCCGGGTCTCTCACTCTCCACCTCCTAAACAAAGAAGCCCCCCAGTCACCAAGAGACGCTCGCCCTCCTTATCTTCAAAGCATAGGAAAGGGTCTTCCCCAGGCCGCTCCACCCGGGAGGCCCGGTCACCACAACCAAACAAAAGGCATTCGCCCTCACCACGGCCTCGGGCTCCTCAGACCTCTAGCCCTCCCCCTGCTGGAAGAGGAGCTTCAGCGTCCCCCCATGGAAGGCAGTCCCCATCTCCGAGTACCAGGCCTATCAGGAGAGTCTCCAGGACTCCGGAGCCCAAAAAGATGAAAAAGTAAAAATTCCTAATGCTTTGTTGTTGTTAGAAATATGTAGTTGTGTAACATGTAGAATCGTTCTCTTATTAAACAGTTATAGAAATAATATGCAATAATATGGTGGTGGCACACACTTTTAATCTTAGCACTAGGGAGGCAGAGAGAGCAGTAGATATCTGAGTTCAAGAACAGCCATGGCTACACAGAGAAACTCAAAAAGCCAATAATAATAATAATAAACAGACTTTAGGTGCTGTTCACATATTTTCCTACTTTGGACCTAGCTCCTTATAGCATAAATTCCAGAGGGCTTTACTTGGTTCTCAGCATCGGGTATTTGAGAGATGTTTTTGAATCTCAAGTGAAATGGGTTTCCTTTTTTCTCTTTATTATTTTATGTAAATTGGTATTTTGCCTGTGTGTATGTATACTTCTTGTGGGCGGTGTCACAGAGGCTAAAACAAGTGTCAGTTCCCTTGAAATGATGGTTGTAGTTAACTGAGCCATTTCTCCCACCCCTGACAAGTGTGTGAGACTGCTGCAAAGTGAGCTTTAGAAGACTAAGGAGCTGATGTCACTAGTGTACTACTGGATGGCCCCTAGTGTCAGGAAAGTGTCAGAGTTGTAGGGCATGAGTGACCCTGGAGAAGACTTGGATGACAGAAAGTTTGAAGTGTGTGTCCTCCTCAGGGTGTCTGTTCTCAGCTGTGCCTTTTTTCCCTCTGCCTAGGGCTGCATCACCAAGCCCTCAGTCGGTAAGAAGGGTTTCATCTTCCAGATCTGTCTCTGGATCTCCTGAGCCAGCAGCTAAAAAGCCTCCAGCGCCTCCCTCTCCTGTGCAGTCTCAGTCACCCTCCACAAACTGGTCACCTGCAGTACCAGCCAAGAAGGCTAAAAGCCCAACCCCAAGCCCATCCCCTGCCAGGGTAAGTACCTACTTGGTTTTGAACATCTTTTATGAGTTAGTCAGCTGGGGATGGTGGTGGGTACTTAACAATCTCAGGTCTCAGTGGGCATGGTCAGGCATTCAAGACAAGCTTCAGGCCTTGGTCCTCTGATTATACCTCAAAAAACCAGTTCATAGGTGAAATTAAAAAAAAAAAATAGAAATTTAAAAACTCAGTGTTGTGCATTTAATCCTAAGCATTCTGGAGGCAGAAGCGGAAGCAGGCTGCTGTTCAAGGTTATCTTGGGCTACACAGTCTCAAAACAATAAAATTACAAGTTAGATTCAGCTAAAATTATTTATATAAATTTAGTGTAAAGACAGTATCTAGTGTATGGTGGTTCAGTTAAATCTTCTCCCCTTTCCACCTCCCCAAGACAGGGTTTCTCTGTGTAGCTCTGCCTGTCTTAGAGCTCTCTGTAGATCAGACTGCTGATTCCTCTGCCTCTTGGATTAAAGGTGTGTACCACTACTGCCCTGCCAATTAAGTAATCTATGAAAGTGATTAATGACTGGGCAGTGGTGGCGCACGCTTTTAATCCCAGCACTTGGGAGGCAGAGGCAGGTGGATTTCTGAGTTTGAGGCCAGCCTGGTCTACAGAGTGAGTTCCAGGACAGCCAGGGCTACACAGAGAAACCCTGTCTTGAAAAACCAAAAAAAAAAGTGATTAATGTTCAATAGAAACTGTACTTTGAATTAGGATTTGATTCTCTTTTCTAGTCTATTGAAGAGCAAAAACTGCTGCAGATACTCGTGAATGGCATGAGCCAGTCAGCATTACTACAGTCGGCTTTTGTATTAGATGACTTTGCCTGGCTGTAGGTCATTTGTTTTTGGAGCGTGCTGGTGGCAGTTTGACTAACCATGGTGTTCAGTAGACGCAGAGATGGGTTTGAGTATCTTACTTAGATGAGGGCATAACTTACAGGGCTTATGAAGATGTTGCCCTATTGTGATGGAATATCTGAGCTAGTAAGACGGTTCAGTTAATTCAGCACCTGCCTTCCAGCCTGAAAATCTGAGTTCGCTCCCCAGGATGCATGTGGTAGATGGAAAGGGCTAGAGAGGACCATCTCTGTAGAGGAGTGAGACACTCCACTCCCACTCTTACAATGTGTGTGGTCCAGTTTGTGCTCACGGCGCTGTGTGTGAAATCCTGCTGGGTTAGCTAAGGCTTGAGAGGTTTATAATTGATCCTCATTGAGTGCTCACGCTCAGGAACTGGAAGGCAGCCTGTGTTAGCTCAGGACCCCGCTCACACCCTGAAGCCGGAAGCTTGGCTTTGAGTTAGTAAGGAAATTGTCCGAGTTAGCCAGTGTTGACTCTTTCCCACTGATTGTGGGCAGACCCTGGCTTTAATGTGTGTCTCACTTCTCTGAGAGTGTCCTCATTGGTGG
Organism: Arvicanthis niloticus; assembly: GCF_011762505.2. Taxonomy (NCBI): domain Eukaryota; kingdom Metazoa; phylum Chordata; class Mammalia; order Rodentia; family Muridae; genus Arvicanthis; species Arvicanthis niloticus. Next base: position 19,487,003 of record NC_047662.1, read on the forward strand.
CAGTTGTCTTTGCACTCCTGTGAAACATGCATTTGTTTAAGATTTCCTCGAACCAAAAATCAGGATTTTAATCAGCTCAATTACTTCACTGTTTCTGGGTTTCTAGAATTCTGATCAAGAAGGAGGTGGAAAGAAAAAGAAGAAGAAGAAGGACAAGAAACACAAGAAGGATAAGAAACACAAGAAGCACAAAAAACATAAGAAGGAGAAGGCTGTGGCCGTAGCCGCCCCAGCCCCTGCAGCCCCTGCAGCTGTTTCTGCTGCCGCCACCACATCAGCACAGGAAGAGCCTGCAGCAGCACCAGAGCCCAGGAAGGTATTCACACCGCCTCTGCCTGCTGTCTGAAAAGTTGCTGTGCTTTTTCTAACAGCTGCCTGTTTCTCTGTAGTATTTTGATATTTCTTCGTGACTGCCAGAATCAAGAGTACAAATAGCTTTGAAAAAGCTTAATGCTGGAATGTTTCAATTTTTTAAAACTACTTTCAAGGGACAGAACACAGTGCCTTTTGCTGCGGATTGAGCATGTATGCTACTGCTGAGCCACACCCCTAAATACACACCCCTAAAAGTGCAATAAAAGAACTTCACATAATGGACAAAAATGGAGACATCCCCAAGTAACTGATCACGACAGGATCTATGTGTGTGCTCACCCATCAGTATGCATGTAGAGGCAATTGATGTCTGTCTGTCTTTCTCTCATATTTTTATTATACTTGACAAAATCAGGGCAGTTTACATAGTTAATTCCTTAGGATGGGATACAAGTCATGAGGGTTGGAGGCAAGCTCCCCAGGCTGCCTTGCCTAGTGCTCACTGTTTGAGATAGGTTGCTGGACCACGGCTAGACCAGCTCCTCAGGACTGCCTGCAGGTTGCTGCCACCTGGAGCTCCAAACTCAGGTCCTCATACTTGGATAGCAAGCTCAGTTGAGAACTTACTTAATGTTCTCAAGGCTCTGGATTTGATCCCCTCGCTCCAGTAAATTGGGTATGGTGGTATGCATGCTAGTGAGCCCAGGTCTTGGGAGATTGACACAAAAAGATGAAGCTCAGGGTTGATCTTGGCACCATAACAAATTCTAAACAAGCCTAGGCCACAAAGCAGCCCTGTCTCAAGAGCTTTGGGTGGTTTTGTATATGCAGGGTTCTGGTCTGTACTTGGCATCTCCCATTGTGTCTCAAGACTTAATATTTGCCTGGTTTGGGCTTGTTTTTCAGGAGACTGAGAGTGAGGCTGAAGACGACAACCTTGATGACTTAGAGAGGCACCTGAGGGAGAAGGCCCTGCGATCCATGCGGAAGGCTCAAGTGTCCCCACAGTCCTAGGCGGGCGTGTTGGTTACCTTGTAAATTTTATTTGGTTTGTACTCAATTCAATTTCAAAATTGCTAAAATGTGTTTGAGCTTTAGACTGTAACATTTGTTGTAATAATTGCTAGGTTGAAGTTCACCATGTTTTTAAAAAGGGGGGCATGGATTTACATTACAAAGGTGTCCGCAGTGTATTAGTGACATTCTTCCATTGACATTTAGAGTGAAATATTTTAAGCCAAAAAAAAATCTCTTTTTTAAAAAAGGGGGTTTGAATATTGTTGGCATTCTTGTGGTTCCTTTAAATGCCCTTGCCTCTCCCAAGAGGTTGGTTGGTTTTTTGTTTTTTGTTTTTTTTTTTTCTTTTTTTTTTCCTGTCCCTTTTCTCTTGAATCTTAGCACCCATGTAAATTATGCTTCCAACCTTGTATAGGTTTGTAAGCTCACCCAGAAGTGAGACCACTGATGAAGTACCACAGAGGTTTGAGTGGGTGTTTGTTCACTCTTGCCTGTGGAGTCGGCTGTGTGGCAGGATGGCAGGATCCCAACTCTAGAGCTGAGTGTGTGCAGCCTGCTGGGCTGCGGGGCTGCCCCAGGGACAGTTCCTAGGCTGACTTGGAACTCTGGGTTTTCTCCTTCAAGTTGTATTGTTTTGTTCCCCCCTTTTCATCCTCTTTTGTAAAGGCGATTTACTAGCCCCAGGAAGGACCCTTCAGTTACATAAATTTGTTTTTTGAAACTCGGTGGCTCTCATTCCTGTTTTCCTTACTCTTCCAATTGGTACCCACAACTGAAGAGCTGTGTATTTGGCGGGCTGGAAGGGCCTGGACAGTGTCTTGGTTTCACTTGTTTTATTTTATTTTATTTTTTAACTAAAGCTATATAAAGCTTGTGGATTAAACAGAATAAATTTCTAAATTTAAGAACATTGCCACTCACTTTTATTCACCTGCCAGGGGGACAGGCATGCAGAAAAAAATAAAAAGTAATGAACAGGCTCTTCCTGTCTTCTTTACTAATTAACTGCAAAGACTATGAGCCAGGGAAAGTGTGGTTGCTGTGTTCTTGGAACATGAAAAGCAGATGAGGCCTGTTCGCCAGCACAAGCAGACGCTGGGTAAGGTAGGGCATGGGGTCAGTGTGCTCCGGTGTGGAGGGCCTGGCACACAGATTGTAGGTGGACCTGAAGAGGGACATGAGCCCGTGTTTGTGAAAGAAACCAGAGGTCTGAGCTGAGTGTTTGGAGGTGTGGGTAAATTTGGTTGTGATATCTGACAGATGAAACTAGAATACAAAATGCCCACATAGGAATTTCAGGAAAGCTTAAGGGTATTTTTTATTTATGGTTTTTAACCAAAAGACAGGGACACTTAAGACTTCAGTGGGCCCTGGCTTGAACGTGGAAAGCCCTGCAGAAACCCTGGACTAAGAATCTGGACTGTACCAGCTCAGAGGAGAAGGGAAGGGGTAATGGGCAAAGGATTGTGGGAGGGAGTGACCAGGAAATTTCAGGAAGAGGAACTCAAAAAATCGATTCTATATATTTCTTTTTAAAAAGATTTTATTTATATGACAAGTAGCTGTCTTCAGACACACTAGAAGAGGGCATCAGATCCCATTACAGGTGGTTATGAGGCCACCATGTGGTTGCTGGGAATTGAACTCAAGGACCTCTGGAAGAGCCCTTAACCACTGAGCCATCTCTTCAGCCCTACATATATTTTTTTTAATAATCCCCAACATTTACCCCAAAGTTGCACATATAAAAACAGCTTTCTTACTAATATTTTTCTTTTTCTATAAATGAATTAATACATTTTGTTGACTTAAAAAAAAAAAAGGAATCTGGGGCAGGGCTGGAAAGGTGAGCAGCAGTTGGAGGCCTGACTGCTCTTCTGAAGGACCAGAGTTTGGTTCCTAGCACCCACATGGCAGCTCTCAGTTGAACTACAGTTCCAGGGGATCAGAATCAGAAACCCTCATATATGGCCATACGAGGAGGCAAAACACCAATGCACATGAAATTAAAAAAAAAAATCTGGGGCTTTTTGTAGTACATTCCTTTAATCCCAGCACCAGGGAGCAGAGGCAGGTGGATCTCTCCAATTCAAAGCTAACCTGGTCAACAGAGTGAGTTCCAGAACAGTCAGGGTTACACAGAGAAAACTCGTCTCAAAAAAACTAGCTAAATAAAAAGACTTCAGTGGTTAAGAGCACTGACTGCTCTTCCAGAGGTCCTGAGTTCAATTCCCAGCAACCACATGGTGGCTCACAATCATTTGTAATGGGCTCTGATGCCCTCTTCTGGTGTGTCTGAAGACAGCAATGGTGTACATAAGATTTTTTTTTTTTTTTAAAGAAATTAAAAAAAAAAAAAAAAGCAGTGATAAGCTGGCTTTCCATGGAGTATCTACAGTGAGTAATAGGCAAACAAGGTACTCTTGTGACAATCCTGGAGGACTCCAGAACTGGAAATGGTCTCGTGCAGAGCTTTCCGTGTGTTAACAGGTGGAAACTGAACCTGGATGAGACAGGAGAAGCGGTCTTCAGCTTCTAGAATGCAGACTCCCAGTATAAACCAGTGACCAACACTGGAGTATTTGCCTCTGGTTAGCCGGACATTTGGATCAGGTGTGACTGAGCCCTACAACCCATGAGCTTCCGTTCTTCCCACCTGAAACCTGACATACAGCAGTGCTTGGCTATACAGCTAGTGAAGTTGTTTAGAGACTAACCTGGGCTACCTGAGACCCTATCTCAAAGATGGAGCCAGAGTCTATAACCACAGCACCTAGGAAACAGCAGGAGGGCCATCCCTCAGAGCAGTAGCTATAGTATATACCTACACAAGGCCACACCAGCAGGACCAGTCAGCATCTCAGCAGGCAGCACTAACTAGACTCAATAAAGGCAAGGAGGGTGGTGGTCAGCGCACTGTCCTCTTTAGGGCTCTTGTCCCAACCGTTACTACCTGAGCCCGTGTTGGAGGCAGCTCTTGGGCCAAGTGCGTTGTTACAAGTCTTTAAAGCTTCCTAACCCATCACTGAACACAGAAATTACTAGAATTTAGATTCTTGTTTAGCATCATTTCCATAGTGTCTTCATAAACAGCGAGTCGTTAGCATAGCACACTGTACGTCATAGCCATTCACTGAGAAGATATTCCAGCCCAGTGTGAGTGGGAAGCCAGCCTGATCTACTCAGCAAGTTCCAGGCCAGTCAGCAGTATAATGAGAACCCATCTCAACTGATCCCATTATCATGGGGCAAATTTTAACAAAGCTGAAACAAAAATTTCTTTGATACTGTCCTGATAGGAACGGAGGCTTTTCCATTCCGTTTCCTGAGCCCAGCTGTCCTCAGATTTGTCCACTGGGTGGCGCCTAATCCCTACTTGGCCACAGAGTGAGCTGCCATACTGTGGCTTCCTAAGACTCCATTATCTTTCCTTTTTATGTTAATATTTCAGGCAGGATCTCACAGGTTGCCCAGGCTGACCGTGAGCTTTCTGCATGGCCAAGGATGACCTTGAGTTCAGTTCCTGCATGTGTGTGTGTCCCGCCCCCCTCTCAAGAAGCCTCCTTCCCCTACACTCTCACCTTGTCTTTGCCCTGGAAAGCAGGAGGTCCTTCTGCCTTGCTCAGTTCTCCTCGGCTTTCCAGATGAACTGGCTATTGAACTTCACCCAGCTCTACCCAGTTCTCTGCTGTTCTCAGCTTCATGCTGAGGAAACTCACTACTTGAGAAGTTCGCTGAGTGGAGTTGGGTTCTGTCCATCAAATCCAGAGCCCACCCACCCCTCCCTCTAAGCCTTGGTTCCAACCCACATTAGGTGGTAGGAGGTATCCTGCATCTGAGTGTTCTGCCATCTCTACCACATGCCACAGCTGTCACATGTTTGCCAGCCTCCGCCTCACCTCCCTCAGCCATATGACTCCATTGGGGTCTGACTGAAATTGGGAGACAGCAGCCCAGGTTCCAAGTTGGGGGAAGGGATTACATCCACAAGGCATTTCTTCTAAGTCTCTGGGTTGGATGCAGCTATTGCCAGAGCCTGTGATTGGCCAAAAGAGGCCACCATAGAGGGCTATGTGGATTGAGGACCCCTCTCACTTCTGCAGGCCGGAGGAGGCTTCCACACACTTCCCAGGACAGCATACTGAAGGCAGACAGCTGGAGCAGCAGCGGTTCTTGCCAGAAAGTGTCTCCCTCTGAGGGTAAAGTCAGCATGAGAAGGAGACAAAGCCTGGAGCCTGGGGTGCTATTGGCTAGTTATTTTGGGGTTTGTTTTGAGATAAGATCTCACTCTCTCTATATATATAGCCTTGGCTGGCCTAAAGCTATGTAGACCAGGCTGGACTTGAAACTTGAACTTACAGAGATATGCCTGCCTCAGCCTCTAAAGAGTGTGTGTGTGTGTGTGTGTGTGTGTGTGTGTGTGTGTGTGTGTGTGTGAGAGAGAGAGAGAGAGAGAGAGAGAGAGAGAGAGAGAGAGAGAGAGAGAAGAGGAAAGAGATGGATGTTTTACTTGAATGCATATACACGTGTTTGTACCTCCTGTGCAAGTACCCTCAGAGGCCATTGGATCCCCTAGGATAGGAGTTATTGATGGTTGCCCAAGGTTGCTGGAGATTAAACCCCAGTCCTCTGGGAAGAGCAGCCATTGCTGTCAACCACTGAGCCATCTCAGCATGCCCTATTGTTTGTTTGTTTCTTTGTTTTTGAGACATGGTTTCTCTATGTAGCTTTGGTTGGACAGGAATTCAGCATGTAAACCTGGCTGCCCTTCAGCTCAGATATTTTACATGCCTCTGTCTCCAAGAGCTGGGATTAAGTAAAGGCATGCCCAGCAGTGTTATTTATTTTTATTATTGAGTGCATTTACCAGTGTATGCTGTGTACATATGCATTTGTGAGTGCCACCATGCCCACGCGGAGGTTGGAGAATAGCTTCACGAAGTCCATTCTTTCCACTTTATATCAAATCTGTAGTTTGAACTCAGGGGTAAGGTTTCTTCTGTTGCAACTGCTCACTTGCTGTTTATTTTTTGGAGCGGTTGCTTTTGTTTTATTTGTTTTATTTTGTTTTGCTGGGACAGGGTCTCCTTATGTAGCCCTGATTATCTTTCTGTCTAGACCAGGCTGGCCTCAAACTCAGAGATCTTCTGCTTCTGCCTTCTAGTTAGTGCTGGGATCAAAGGTGTGTGTGTGTCACCATGCTGAACCTTTGTCTTTTCAAGTCAGGGTCTGATTTAGGGTGGCCCCAAATGCATAGGATCCTCCTGCCTCCACCTTCCTGATGTTGGGATTACAAACCTGCTACTGGGGCTGGCTTATGTGTTGTTGAATCTTGAACCCGGGCCTTCATACATGCTGAGCTGCCTCCCCAACATCGAAGAACAGATTTTAGCATAGATCTAACCACAGAGTTGAGAAATAGAGACAAACAGAGCTAGGGTGGGGGCAGGACGGGGCAGGGGAGGGAGAGAGAGAGAGAGATGACACCCGTGTGGAGGGAACATCCACTTAGTGTCCTTCCAGCGGCTGTGTGTACATGACCTGGAGGGTTTATAGTCTTAGATGTTTGTTAAGCGCCTTGAAGATGACAGGGCAGGTTCTAGAGAGCACTGAGAAGGAGCATGGGTCACAGTGTGACTCAAGGAAGCTGAGACACGTTTTCATTGCATCCAGGGATTCTTATAGCCTTGTTTGTGAGACTCCTGGAGTACTTCAGGTTTGCATCTGGGAAGGCACAAAAGGCCATACCATACACACTTAGGCCTTAAGGCAAGCTCCTCGCCATTTTTGACATCTTTTTTGAATGTGTATGTATTTTTCCCTGCGTGTATGTCTGTGCACCCTGTGCAAGCTTAAAGAGCATTGGTTCCCCTGGAACTAGAATTACAGGCAGTTGTGGGCCCTGTAGGTTCGAGTCATTGAACCCAGGTCCTCTGGAAGAGCAGCAAGTGTTCTTAATCACTGAGCCATCCCTCCAGATCCATTTTCTCACATTCCAGTTTTAAATATCTCTATATAAAAGCAATATCATGGGCCAGGTCGTCGTGGCACATACCTTTAATTCCAGCACTCAGGAGGCAGAGGCAGACGGATCCCTGAGTTCCAGGCCAGCCTGGTCTATGGAGCTGGTGCGAGAACGGCCAGGGCTATGGAAAGAAACCCTGTCTCCAAACACACAAGCAAACGGAACATCATGTATATGCAGGCCAGGTGCCTTCATAACAAATCATAACTGTTAATGAAATCCTTGACTTCAGTGACAGCCTGGAGTGGGAGGTGTCTTTCCTGTGGCCCCCTAATTTTCATTGCATGGTTATACTGCCTCAAGATGACATAACCTGACACAATTCAGGAGGTTGGAGACTGGAAGTGGTCTAGGTCAGTGGTAGTGGCTTGTGGTCTTTGATGCATTCATAATAAAGTGCTATTACGGTGTTCAGGGTTAGGCTCGAGGCCTGACTGACACTAGGGACCCAGATGGCCCCATTCACACTGCAGCTGTCAGGAGGCCTCCGTTTCTCACAAGCAGGCTCTCATCCCTTGATGACATTGAAGCGGGAAGACCCATCTTCACTGTGAGCAGGACCTGGACCCTGTGTGTGGAGAGACGCAGCTGAGCACCAGGGATCCAGTTCTAGTTCAGTGTTTTCCGATCTTGAAGGGGGATGGGATGTCAGCAGACTCTTTGAGTTCCAGCCGCCCGACTTCCCCATGCTGTAGCTGGAAGTTGCCAGGCCACTCACCCTGTGTCTTGGCTACTTTTCCATTGCTGTGATAAAACAACATGACCAAGGCAACTTAGAAAGGGAAGTGGTTCAGTGAGCTTACAGCTTCATCAGAGGGTTAGAGTCCATGATGATAGAGCTAAGACATGGGGGTAGGAACCACTCAGAGTTCACATGGTGATCCAGGAAAGTACAAGACAAAGCAAGATACTGGGAGTGGCATGAATCTTTTGAAACCTCAAAGCCCACTCCTGGTGACACATCCTCTACCAAGGACACACCTCCTAATCCTTCCCAATCAGTTCTACCAATTAAGCATCAAGAATTCAAACATTGGATGGGGGGAGAGGTCATTTTCATTTAAATCACCACAACCTGTACCTGACAAGTGCAATCATGAGAGCTGAACCCAGGCTCACAAACCTTTGCAAATGCTGTTTTTTTTTTGGTTTTTTTTTGTTTTTTGGTTTTTTTTCTTTTTTCTTCCTACAACTAGGCAAAGTCCACTGATCCATGGTCACTACTGTCTATGGCTCTGTGAAATTCACACTGTTCTGTGGACTCAGGACTCAAAATATCCAGCCTTCCTAGGGGACTTCTTCAGGCATGAATCTCCTATCCTGGATGTAGCCTTTAAACATTCAATGGTTCTTGTTTTTCTGGACCAGTTCCCTCTTGGGAAGAAAGTAGAAGAGCTATGTGTCCAGGTGTGAAGAGCTTGGGACCTGTTTCCATCAGCTCTTGCTGGTGAGCTTGTGCAAGCCCCCATCCCTCTCTAGGGCTCTGTGTGTCCCCTATGGATGGACAGGCTGTGCTGCTATGTCTGATAATGCTCTGGGCTCGCTTCTGTCAAGAGATGTGACATTTTAGGAACCACCTTTGCTGAAGCAAACTGGGTCTTGTCATTCTCCCGGAAGCCAGTGCAGGGCCAGGTGCTGTGGGAAACAGGCTAGGCAATATCTGAGTGCTACAGGGACTTACTGTCAAGGCCTGTGACTGTATCCTTTACTGTGACAAAACGGATGGCAGAAGGGACTCAAAGGGTGTCATGTCACACCTTTAATCATGCCCTTAGGTCTTTTTTTTTATTTTATTTTATTTATTTATTTATTTATTTATTTATTTATTTTTTGGTTTTTCGAGACAGGGTTTCTCTGTGTAGCCCTGGCTGTCCTGGAGCTCACTCTGTAGACCAGGCTGGCCTCGAACTCAGAAATCCGCCTGCCTCTGCCTCCCAAGTGCTGGGATTAAAGGCGTGCGCCACCACGCCCGGCCATGCCCTTAGGTCTTGTCTCTAAATCTGATCTCTACACTTCTAAGTCACACTTAGAAGTTAAGTTACACACCTTTAATCTCACACACCCAGGGTATCTAAACCAAGATTATCGGAGTGTGCTCAGCTGTTGTAGGCTATTGTAATCCAAGTCTCATGTCAGGGTATATGGCTCAAGATGGCTGCAAAGCTGATAGCCGCTTTCTGCTAAAAGTCGGCCCCCAACAGGTCCCCCTTTTAAATTTTTTTTCAAAATGGAAGGCTGGGAAAACTTACGGAAACCGTGCCTGTCCTAGGTTGGAACAAAGGACACCAGCCTCCCTTTCCCATCATTGGATACTCAACAGCCATTTGTTGAGCTCCTGTCTTAGGATGGTGAGGCCTCCCTTCTTTTAGAGGCAAGGGTCTCGGTATGCTCTCTTTGATTATCCGGCTTAGCGCATAAGTTAGGGGATATACCTCATTAGTCTTGATGACAGAGGTTTTACAATCCCCTACTTCCAGCCTGTAATAATGGACCTGTGTGGGTTTCATTTGAATAGCGTATATCTGTTGTCATACAAAAGCCATCAGTCAGTTGAACCATATCAACCCAAGAGACAAGAGACTTAACAATGCCTGAACAGTCAGTATGATAGCAACACTCTTTTTTAAGGGCAACACATAACTCCCTCTATCAGAGGAGTAAAAAGTGTAAGCTTCTTCTATTCTGTTTATAAATGTCTTAGAATCTAAATCTATAGAAATACAAAACTGATCATAGCTTTGATCTAAAGAAAACAAGTAAGGAAATCCCTGTTCCTGCTCTAGTCAATCTCAAACCCAAAAAACTATAGTAACTGTGGTAGTGGGTTTTCTCCTGGGTCTAAACAATCTAAATTCCCACTGAATCTAAAACAATCTAGTTCCCCACTAAATCATAAGCCAGGGAATCAAGAGTCCAATAGAGCCACCCTGGAGATTCAGGTGGTGATGTCTCCTTCAGCACTGATAACTTCTCAAGTCAGGTTTACTTGTTGATCTGTTCCAGTTTGAAGGCAATTGTGAAGCATCTTCATGTTTCCTGTGAAGAAAAAATACGCTTCTCAGAGGGTTTCTCCTCCCTGGATTTGTTATTGTCTATTTGTTTAATCACTCTCTCTGGCAGCCAACGTGCAGCATCTGCAGTTTGGGAATATATGCAAGCAGAACCTCTTCCCCAGATAAGCACTGGATCTGGCCCATTCCAGGTTCCAGTTAATGGGTCTTTCCAGAGGACTGTTGCAAAATTCTTTTTGGTATCAGGATGCCAGAATCTATCTGCAGCAGATTTTCCTTCAGAATCCAAATTTTAAAATTTTAAAATGAAGAGTGCATGATGAAGGATATTTCTGGGGGATCCCTTGGTAGGGTACCATTCCCCCTTTTTAATTTTTTCAAATTGACATTTAATGGTTTGGTGTGCCCTTTCTACCATACCTTGGCCCTGAGGATTATATGGAATACCCGTTTTATGTAGTATTCCCAATCTTTCACAAAATTGGTGGAAACTGGAGCTTGTATAACCTGGGCCATTGTCAGTTTTTATCTGTTTAAGCACACCCATTACAGCGATTGTAGCAAGCATATGAGCGATCACTCATATGCTTGCTTCTCCAGTTTGTAATGTTGCATAAATGAAACCACTGTATGTGTCTACACATACATGTATATATTTTTGCTTGCCAAGTTCATTATAATGAGTAACATCCATTTGCCAGATACTGTTTGGTATCAGTCCCTTTGGATTTACACCCAAATGAGGAACTGGTAAAAGTTTAACACATGATTGACATTGTTTAACAATTTGTCTAGCTTGTTCTTTGGTAATTTTAAACATACCTTTTAAAGTTTTAGAATTAAGGTGATGTAATTCATGAGCCTTTATGGCCTGATTCAAATTAGATTGCTGATCTGATAAAGTCACTTTGGTGGATAAGGTCTCAGATCCCATTTCTGGAGTTAATACTATGTGGGTGGCAGAACTGAGGTCTAGTCCTGCGCTTTCTGGTGTTGCTCAACTAAGTTCTGAAAGGGATTGGTGTTTGTTGGCATAGAACTGACTGCTCCATAAGCCTGTTTTAGCTTGTGTCAGTTCGGGGCCTGGAGCTGGCCCCTGTTCCCGTTTCCCTGATTATGGGAAAGGGTGTTACCTTGTGCATCTTGTTTAGACCTACAATCACTAGCCCAATGCCTTCCACGTTTGCAATGTGGGCAGAGCCCAGGCTGTTTTCTGGGCTGTCTCTGGCTTAACTCATTTTCTACCTTGCAATCTCTTGCAAAGTGTCCAGGCTTACCACATTTAAAACATGCCTTTCTGTCTTTACTTGCCAAAAAATCTCTTACTGATTGTCCTTGCATGGCAGCTGCCATAGCTAAGCCCTGTTGGTAAGAGGGACCTATGTCAGAACAGAGTCTGATATAACCCGTAGTAAGGTCTGTCTTTTTCCTATAAGGTCTAATGGCCGCTTGGCAGGCAGGATTAGCATTTTCATATGCAAATTGTTTCACATAATCTACACCTGCCTCTGCATTACCAAAAATCCTCCCTGCTGTTGTCATTAATCGATGAACAAAGTCAGAAAATCGCTCATCAGGCCCTTGCCTGACTGTTGTTAAAGATGCACCAGGGTCTCCCTTTACTGGAAGTTTATGCCAAGCCTTCATGGCTACATTTTGAATTTGAGCATATAAACCTGGGTCATATTGCATCTGGTTATCACTAGAAGCAAATTGCCCTTCTCCTACTAAGGCATCAAAGGACCAACCATTGCCTGCCTGAATGTTTCTCCTAGCTGTCTCTTTACAATTCTCATGATACTCTGATTTCCAAATAAGATAGTCTCCACTGCTAAGAACTGCTCTCACTAACGTATTCCAATCACTAGGAGTCAGCCACTCCTCTGCAACAAACTCTAAAATTGCAAGAGTAAAAGGAGAAGTGGCACCATATTGTGATACTGCATTTTTAAATTCCTTAATAATTTGAAAATTAAACCCTGTGTGATGTCTCCAAGCAACCCCTTGAACGTCTCTGGTCTCTGATACAGGGAAAGCCTCAGCATCTCCCTCCTCTGGCTGATCTGTAGCTGAACTAAGGCTAGAGGAGAGGGACTGCCTTTGGACACTGGGTTGAAGAACATGAAAATCCAGGGGATTTTCACAGTTAGTCTCTTGAGACGTCTTCCCTGTCCTTAATTTCTGTAACTGATTACTTAAGTCCTGATACTCTTTTTCTAACTCTATCAGTTGTTTAAGGGTAGAAATTTTGTCCTGTAACTCCTTTTTGGGATCTACAACCATTGTCTCCATTGGGGGAGCACTTGGAGGTGGAGACACATAGGGCATTTCAGCGTCATAAAATTTGACTTCCTCTTCCTCTTGGTCAGCACAATCTGGCTCTGACAAATTGTCATCAACCTTTGGTTGTATTTTGGATTCTAACTTATGCTTCCTTTTATTTTGAACAAAAAGGACAGCATTCAAGAACCAAAGCAGAAAATTAACACATGTGAGCAGCAAACAAAACCAAAACAGAGAGTTGAATTCAGGCTGACTAATTTCTTGTCCCATTTTCATTACCTTTCTTGAAGCAAACCAAAACAGAGAGTTGGGTTCAGGTTGACTAATTTTTTGTCCCATTTCCTTACCTTTCTCTACGCAGCAGATTCCTGCGACAATCAACAGATCCTTCTTCCGGTAACGTCCCTCACTGGATCTCTCATTCTTGCTGCCTCTTGTTGAGTGACAAAAAAATGTTGGGAACCGCACTAGCCCCCGTTCGGGCGCCAAAAAAATGTTGTGGCCCGAGCAAAATGTTGAGGCCTGGGCTGCCCCACGCGTTTGGCGGCCACCCGTATCCCGGCCCAAGCTGCCACTCCGGTCCGCGGGTTGGGGTTCAGCAAGAGAGAGAGTGAGGACGGACTCGAAGAATGGAGACCAGAGTGTGATTCAGTCCCGTTTATTCTTCAGTCTCTCTTCCTAGTCCAAGTCCCAAGTCTAGCTGTACTCTCTAAAGAGTCTCCCTTAAGAGTATATTTCCTCTAAGTGTCTGATTCTCTCATCTCTCTTCTGTCTGCCTCTCACCTTTATATGTCTCACTTCTAAGCCATGCCTTTTGGTCATTTAATCGTGCCCTTAGGTCTTGTCTCTAAATCTGATCTCTACACTTCTAAGTCACACTCTTAAGTTACACACCTTTAATCTCACACACCCAAGGTATCTAAACCAAGATTATCAGAGTGTGCTCAGCTGTTGTAGGCTATTGTAATCCAAGTCACATGTCAGGGTATATGGCTCAAGATGGCTGCAAAGCTGATAGCCGCTTTCTGCTAAAAGTAGGCCCCCAACAAAAGGGAGAGACACTGACATGGGCTTATTGAAACTGTCTGTCACGATGGTGAAGACGGGGCTGCTACAGTGGCTCAGCCAGAGACGGCAGGAGGTCCTGGTGTAGCTGCTATATTGCTTTTTCTGGGATGAGGCAGACCACTGATGAGGTATTAAATAAAAAGTCACAGCCAGACAAGGTGGTGCATGCTTTTAATCTCAACATTCAGGAGGCAGGGGCAGGTGGATTTCTGAGTTCAAGGTCAATCTAGTCTACAAAGGGAGTTCCAGGACAGCCAGGGCTACATAGAGAAACCCTTTCTCAAAAAATAAAAGAAAGACAAAGTGTGGAGCAGAGACTGAAGGAAAGGCCATCCAGAGATTGCCCCACCTGGGGATCCATCCCATATATAGTCGCCAAACCTGGATGCTATTCTGGATGCCAGGAAGTGTTTTCTGACTGGAGCCTGATATAGCTGTCTCCTGAGAGGCTCTGCCAGAGCCTGACAAATACAGAAGTGCATGCTCGCAGCCAGCCATTGGACAGAGCACAGAGTCACTGATGGAGGAGTTGGAGAAGGGACTGAAGGAGATGAGGGGGGGTTGCAGTCCGGTGAGGGGGGCAGCAACAGTGTCAACAGGCCAGACATACCCTCCCCCGGAGCTCCCAGGGACTGGACCGCCAACCAAAGAGTACACATGGAGACTCCGGCCACATACGTAGCAGAGGATGGCCTTATTGGACATTAGAGGGAGGAGCAGCCCTTGGTCCTGTGGGGGAATGCCAGGGTGGGGGTGGGTGGGTGGGAGTCAGTGGGTGGGAGAGGGAACACCCTCACAGAGGTAGAGGGAAGGGGGGTGGGATAAGGGATTTCTGGAGGGGAGACCTGGAGAGGGAATAGATAATATTTGAAATGTAAATAAAGAAAATATCCAATAAAATAATTTTTTTTATTAAAAAAAAAAACAAGAGAAACACGCACATGCACACACACACACATGCCCACGCACAAACACACACAAAACAAAAAGAAAGAAAAATCTCACCCAGAGTTCAGCTTGGTGGGTCAACGGGCCATTCAGACTTGCTGACAGGAGCACAGTGCAGGGAAACTCAAAGGCATGGATGACTCAGAAAGCTGTGTCACCCAAAAGTCCCACATCTCTGTGGGATGGCCTCCTGAGAATCACACCGTGGAGTCCTGCTTTCAGTTTCCCTCCCTTCTATGAACTCAAGGGGAGTTCAAGGCAGAGGGGAGCAAATGAGTCCTCGAGCTCGGGGCTGGTGACCTCTCCACCTCTCTCACCATCTTGGATGACGAGCATCGGGCCCAGGACCCTTACCACACACCTAGCCTCTGAGTGTGTGTGCTGGTTTCATTGCTATGACTCCGGGGATGAGGGATAAGAGGTCTACTGGTCACCACAGCAATCTTTGCTCCACCACAGAGGAAAGTTTTGACATACCTGGATGCAAAGCTACCAAGGGGAGGGGCTCATTTGTATCTTGGTGGACAGGAAGGCCCACCAAACTAGAAACCTGTCAGCTGTGGCCTTCAACAGCCTGCCCCTAGGGACCTATGTGTACAAGGCCCTGAAGATTTCACAACCTCCCGCAAGCTCTACAAGCTGGAGATCAAGTGTTCAAATGCCGGAGCCTCTGGGGGATATTCCACATTCAAATCTCACAGTGACTAAACAGGACTGTCCGTTTGCTCGGTGTCTGCTGCTCACTGTGCACCAAGCGTGTGACAGATGAACAGGTCTTCTCATTCACACGTCAAACCCCTGCGAGCGAGCGGTTGCTATAATTATCTGCCCTTACAAGATAAGACAACTGAAGTTCTGAGGGGAAGGGACAACTCTAGCAAAAGCAAGGAGGAGAGGGGGAGGCAGGCCCAGCTTTCATACCTCAGAGCCAGTCTCTGTTTCCCTGTTCCCTGTCACCTAACACTCCCTCTTCAGGCATTATTGGAAGCTGAAGGGCGTGGTATGGTTGGGGAGGCTAAAGATGTGGGTTTGGGAACCAACTCCTCTAGTTCCCCGGGCCAGAGTCAACCCTCTCCAGGCCTCAGTTTCCTAGTCTGTAGAATGAAGTGATGCTTTGCATATAACTGAAAACTAGGGTCAGAGATGAGTGTGCCTTGCCAGTCTGTGAAACCTAAGACGTGGACTTCTTAAATGCCAATGGGAGATGCGAGACAGGAAGTGGCCAAGTGTCTCAGAGTCGTTGTTCCGCCCCAGTGGAGGCCCTAGAATAGGAAAGGCTGGGTAAGAGGACAAAAACAAAACCAGGAGTCTTTATCTAGAACTTTCCTTTCAGAACCTTCCAGGGAAACAGAAACTTCTGGACTGTCATTGCTGAGTTCCAAACATTCCAGAGGGCTCAGCAGGAAATCTGTCATCATCTGACCCGGGCGTTGGCATCAGCCAGACAGAAGGCTGGCTGGGAAAGCCCCTCCTACTGGCAGCCTCTCTGTCTTGGTCCTGCCCTGCACTGAGTCGGCCCTCCCCACAGCTGCAGTGGAGCAGATGGCTGCCCAGCCCTCCCACTAGGACCGGGAGTCCCTTCTCTGGGCAGCAGCTTCATCCCCGGCCTACAGAAAACTGTAGGATACCAGCATACTGTGTTCCTGATGCAGACCTTTACCTGCAGGGTCACAACCCTTCCTGAGTCCTTCTTGGCTGGTGGGGAAGTGTGTACCCCACACCTCTCTGTTGGTGGATGGAAAGGCTCAGTCCCAGGGGTGCCCAGGGAGTGGCTATGTCCCCAGCCTTGCCTTTAGCACTGTCTGAGAGTCCTCTGAGGATTGTGACAGACGCTGCTCCCCTTGGCCTCCCTCGAGGTTCTGCTGAGGGCTTAGCACTGACTCCCATGGGTGTGCTCCTGGGCTGTCCCCAGTGCCAGTCACCAAGAGCTCAGATCACTCATAGAAGAACCCCCATGTCTGCTCCTCTCTGCGCCACTCAGTCCCTAGGTCCCTCTGTCAAAGGCTCCTCCAGGATTTCTAAGCCTATTCCGTGGGGGTCAGGTTCATGGGCTCAGGGAGGGGGCTCAGGGCTTGTCCAGTCTCACCCTGTCACCCAGGGCTGTTGACCTTCACCTTTCATTTGGGGAATTTACACAAGAGTCTTTTTCCCCCCTTGGTTTTGTATTGGGAGGGCTTGAACCCAGGGTCAAAAAAAAGTGCCCTACAAGCGAGCCACAGTTTTCACAGGACTTTTTTTCCATAGCTCTACTGCAATAAAACTGATATAAGTCACCATATAGTTCACATGTATAGGTCAAAGTGCTGTTTACTATGTATGGGAGTTTTGCTTGCATGTACATCATGTGCACACAGTACCCTCAAAGGTCAGAAGACAGTACTAGATCCCCTGGAACTGCAGCTACCACGTGGGTGCTGAGAACGCATCCCAGGTCCTCTGCAAGTGCAGCCAGTGTGCTTAACCACTGAACCATCTCTCCAGCCCTGAAGGGCTTTTTCTTAATTGTTTTATTTAAAAATATATGTGGTGCGTGTGTGTGCCTGTGCGCGTGCGCACGTGTAGCTGTCTGCATGTCTGCATGTGAGTGCACAGGCCAAAGAAGACAAGATGTGTTGGATCCCCTGGAGCCAGCTGATGTGAGTGTTGGAAACTGAACTCAGCGCCTTTGGGAGAGCATCAAATGTGCTTAACTGGGCTGGAGAGATGGCTCAGTGGTTAAGTGCACTGACCGCTCTTCCAGAGGTCCTGAGTTCAGTTCCCAGCAACCACACTGTGGCTCACAACCATCTGCAGTGAACTCTGATGATCTCTTCTGGTGTGTCTGAAGAGAGCAACGGTTCTGAAGAGAGCAATGGTGTACGCATATACATAAAATAAATAAATTTTTATAATAAAAATGTGGTTAACCACTGAGCCATCTCTCCAGCCCATTTTGAGGTCTGACACCTGCAGTGAACCAACACACTTTGGCCTTTTGAGGAGCTCCCTTAAAACAGCAAGAGGTGGGATCTGAAATTACAGGATTTTGGTTGTTTCCAGAGAGTGTTTTCTGGAACCTAAACTGGCCTTGAACTTTTGATCCTGGTGCCTCCAGCTTCCAAATATGAAATTATACTCAGCTCTTTTTTATATTAAAAAAAAAAAACCATGACAGGACTTGAACCCAGAGCCTTGTGCATGCTAAGTGAACATTCTACCCACTTAGCTACACTCCCAACCCAAAGTCTTGATGCTCAGGCTCAAAGCAGTCATCTTCCTGGCTTGGCCTACCTGGTCAACGTATAAGCATGTACCGGTGTCCAGTGTCACAGCCTTTCTCCTGAGTGCTGGTAGCTGGGGGCTTTCAAAGGCCTCCAGATGAGTGGGAGGTGACTGGGAACCAAAGAAACCTCTGTCTCCAGACACCTGCGTATCTTCTCGTTCCTCACAATCCCACTGTTAGCAACATGTGGACACAAGGCCTGGGGAAGTGAGCCCAGCTGTCTGACAGAGCTGCGTCTCCGAGCTGACCGCCAGCCTGTCTACACTGATCTTGGCTTGGCTTCCCAAGGGCTGAGACTCCGGGGCTGCACACCTCAGAACTCCATAGTTGCACTCCATGGCTTTAGGTTAATGTTTTCTTTGGGTTCTCCTTGGAGACAACAGCCAAACCGGGCAGGCGCCACCGTGTGAAGGAGATAGGGTGAAGGGAGGTGAGTCCGCCACACACTGGACACCTGACTGAGGAGAAGGAGGCAGTGGGAGGCCAACATCCTCTCTCCGGCTTTATTTACTTATTCGCCTTCGTTATTTGTTTGTTTGAGGGTTTGTTTTTGTTTTAAACAGAGTCTCTCAAAAAAAAAAAAAAATAGAGTCTCTCAACATAGCTCTGGCTGTACTAGAACTTACTCTGTAGACCAGGCTGGCCTTGAACTTACAAAGATCTGCCTGGCTCTGCCTCCTGAGTACTGTGTGTGTGCCACCACACACACACCTAGCAGCTGGCTCGTCCTCCATTAGTTCCACTTGTACCCTGTCCTCTCTTCCTTTAAAGCAGTGACTTTAGGGGCCAGAGGTCAACAAAGACCCCACCCCACCCCACGCAGAGGCAAGCAGGATCCCTTCTCATCCTTAGTTATCATCCCCATCACTCGAGGGGGTGCTGCTGGAAGGAAGGAGAGAGACAAGAACCCCTTCCAGAAGCTTCCATCAGGTTTTCCTTCACTTTTGGAATTTCCAGAAGTAACCAGAATTGCTTAAATCAACTTTGGTCAGGAAATGTGTAAGCAGAACAGGTCATTCAGACAATACCTCCTGAGGCAAAGTGTTCAGAGGCCTGGAGGGCAGAAGGCAAAAGGCCCTCAGCCTCTGCTTCTGCAAGGAAGAGGAGGTCGGCAGCAGAAGGGATTTGCTTGAGGTCTTCATCCAGTGAGAGGCAGAGCTGAGCTCCTAGGTTTGCTGGGTCTGCTGCCTTTTTGATACCTTTACCTTTACCTTTTTGATACTCTCTCCACGGAAGGTGAAGCAGAGAGAGACTCATCAGGAGTCTGTAAGGACAGCTTTACTCATTCTGAGGCAGAATGCATAAAGTACAAGCCATTTCTCACCCCTTCAGCTGGAAAGGTGAGCCTCTCACCCTCATTTCACAGAGGAGAATAAGAAGCTTGTCTGAGCAGGGCAGTGGTGACGAATGCCTTTAATCCCAGCACTTGGGAGGCAGAGGCAGGCGGATTTCTGAGTCCGAGGCCAGCCTGGTCTACAGAGTGAGTTCCAGGACAGCCAGGGCTACACAGAGAAACCCTGTCTCGAAAAACAAACAAACAACAAAAAAAGAGAAGCTTGCCTGAGGTGAGGTCAAAGGGAAATGCTGGTATCTGAACTGTGCTTGGTATCCCAGGATCCCAGCATGCCTAAGGGGTCAAGGTGGAGGCTCACACAGTGAGTCAAAGGTCAGAGAGACTGCCCTCGACCAAGTAGAGACCCCGAGCCATAACCAGGGAAGGACAAAGGCCCACTGAGGGGCTGAGACCAGGACAGCTGGCAGGCCAGCCTGCAACCTGAGCCCATCACCACCCAACCGCCCAGCCTCTCGGGTTCCAGGTCTCCTTCCCAGCCCCCTTCCAGGAGTCTGAGGTAGAGATGCAGGTTTGACAGACAAGAAGTGCTCAGCTGAACACACCACAGACACTTCTGCTCAGAGGCACCTCCAGAAGTTTGGGACAAAATGTCTTGTTTTAGAGACAGAGAAACCGGGCAGTGGTGGTGCACGCCTTTAATCCCAGCACTTGGGAGGCAGAGGCAGGCGGATTTCTGAGTTCGAGGCCAGCCTGGTCTACAAAGTGAGTTCCAGGACAGCCAGGACTACACAGAGAAACCCTGTCTCAAAAAAAAAAAAAAAAAAAAAAAGAGAGAGAGAGAGAGACAGAGAAACTGAGGCCAGTTGTTCACAACTGTTCAATCTGTTCTTTCTGCCCTTTCAGTTCTACTCACCTGGCTGGCTCTCAAGAAATACCGTCAGAATGGCTGAGTGCATGAATGGGCCATGCTCCTGAGTACATAACACACATGGTAAAGCAGGCAAGGCTCAGGTGACAGCTGACTGTCACAGTTCATTCCAAGCCCCCATAGCAATAGGGAAGCCAGTCACCAGGAGCAATGGCTTTGCTCTCCCAAGGCTAAACCACTCATAGGCATACAACCTGGAATCCATCTCAACACCTACATGTGAATGCACTATGAGAAGCTACCATCAGGGTCCTTGTACGACCCTAAGGGAACCCAGAAAACTAGACAGAATACCTGTTGTACTGCCAACCCTTGAGAGGCGAAGACAGGAGAGTAAGTTCAGCTACGTAGTGATTAGGGGTTTGCCTGGGACACAAGAATACATGAGATCATATCTCAAAAAAAAAAAAAAAATAGGGAGGAAGAAATAGAAGGAGGAAAAGAGAGAGGGGACTGGAGAGATGGTTCAGTGGTTAAGAGCACTGACTGCTCTTCCAGAGGACTTGAGTTCAATTCCCAGCAACCACATGGTGGCTCACAACCATCTGTAATGGGATCTGATGTCCTCTTCTGGTGTTGTCTAAAGAGATCCACAGTGTAAATAAATGACAGAGAGAGAGAGAGAGAGAGAGAGAGAGAGAGAGAGAGAAGAGAGAGAGAGAGAGAGAGAGAGAGAGAGAGAGAGAGAGAGAATGAAAGAAGGAAGGAAAAGAGGGAGAGAAACTAGAACATAGGTTAGAAGAGAATATCCCAGTGGTTAGTGCTTCCGATGCAAGAAGCCCTGGGCTCCCTCCTAGCACTGTGTGGTGTCTCATTGTACAACTCCAAGATGTGGTTGGAATGAGGGTCCTCTTCCACGACATAGCAAGTTCAAAGCCAGCTTAGGCTACATGAGACTGATCCTTACTCAAATAGCAAGAAAAAGCTTAGATTATTAAAAAACAAAAATGACACTGGGGCAGAGTCAGGTGGATGTCTGAGTTCCAGGACAGCCTAGTCTCCATAGTGAGTTCCAGGACCGTGAGCTACATAGAGAGAGCGTGTCTCAAACAAACTCCCCGCTGGACCCTGGAAGGAGCAGGCCACGCCCAGATGTGAAGAATGACCAGGGTGAGGTCCTGTACTTGTAGTGGCACAGGGACCTGAGTCTGCCTGGAAAGAGCCAATCACCTCAACTCCATCCAATGTGGAATGTGGCCAAGTCTAAGATGGCCACAGACAGGTTTAATGGCCTATTTAAAACTTGTGCTATCTGTGGGGTCACTCGGTCAGACAAATCTAATGATTCTATTCTCAGATTGACCAAAGTCAACAGTGTCATCTCAAAGAACTTCTGAACAGAGGAAATTGGGTAATATTTGACATAAATAACGAGAAACAGAAACAGTCCCAGGTCTCTCTGGGCTGGAAAGTCCACGTCTGTTTTCCTTCCTCCCTGCTGAGACGTATCTGAGCTCCTAGTTGCCTGAGTCCAGCTTTCTGGGCCCTCCACTCCACAGCAGTGGATGCCATGACCCAGCTGGTGCTGGGCAATACCAGGGTCCAGGGCCACTACTTACCCACAAGGGCTGTATGACCTGCGAGGTATGGGGCGTGGAGGGTGGGGAGCCGGGACTAGGCACTCCTCCATCCCTTCCCAACCCCCATCTGCACAGCCGAGAAGTCTTGCACCCACGCACATGCACAACACCATCCTTTGTCCCTGACTTCTCATTGTTCCAGGATCCTTACGTCACCCTTTCCCCAGAACTAGCTCACGTCTGTGGCTGAGGCCGTTAAGCAAGTTTTAACCAACAGAAACCAACGGATCCCTGGCTCCTTCGTGGTGATCCTTGGTCTGCTACAATCCACTTTACAAGGTGTAAATGCCAGCTCCAGTCCCTATTGGTCAGAGCACTCACACCGGGGATCTAACTGGTTGATAGCCAACCTATAAGATCGTCCCATAGGACCTCCTGCCCCACCCCTAAGCAGATTTGCTGGAACCACATTTGGCTTTGGGTTTTTGCAGAGGATTTCTTTGCTTCCTCTGACTTTTCTCTGGCGCGGGGCCAGTTCCGCGTGCTCTTGAACCCACCTGAAAGCATTGTTCATTGTTCACGGAGGTGCAATTCTCTTTCCTCCCTGTGCCCCCCCCACCCCCCCTTCTTCCCAATGACTCCTTTTGGATGTTCTGCTCATTCGAAGTCATGGCCACCCATTATCTCTTTAGGCAAATCTCTTGCCCTCTTTGAGCTTAGGTTTCCCCATGAGTATATTTGGGCTGCTAAAAGCCACCCAACCAGGTTAAGAAAGAAGTGTGCCGCGTGTCGGTTTCTGCCTGGGAGCCCGCAGTAGATGGTGTGTGTCCTGCTTGGCTTTAGTGCTTGTGGCTGGCAAGAAGCCCAGAGGCAGAGTTCAACCAGGAGATGGGGGAGGCTGGAGTCCAGGCCTCAGCTGGGCACCAAGCTTGCTGAGTGACCTGGACTAAGTCCCCATGCCTTCCTAAGACTCAGTTTCTTCATTTACCAACTGAGACTTGGTCTAGAGGAGCACTTCCCAAGCTAAGAGGCATCAGAGGAGGCCGGAGGTGGTGGCGCTCGCCTTTGATCCCAGCACTTGGGAGGCAGAGGCAGGCGGATTTCTGAGTTCGAGGCCAGCCTGGTCTACAGAGTGAGTTCCAGGACAGCCAGAACTACACAGAGAAACCCTGGAAACCCTATATCAGGGGGGTGGGGGTGGGGGGAAGAGGCATCAGGGGAGATGCCGTCCTAAGTGGAACATTTTTATCAAAAGTCCACACCTATTGAACGCTAAGATTTCTGAGGCAGGACTGGCACAGACCTTTAATTCCTGTACTCAGGAGGCAGAGGCAAGAGGGTCTTGACTTTTAGTCAGTCGGTATGATTTAAAGTCCTAGACAGGGAGAATGTAGTTGTTCAGTTGGTGGAGTGGTTGCCTAGTGTGCTCGAAGCCTGGGTTCAGTCTCCAGCGTGAATGATGGTACATGCCGTAATCCGAGGATTCAGTATGTGGAGACAGGAGCGTGAGGTCCTACATGTCACAAGCCCCGTGTCCTAGGAAGGCCTAACAGCGGCCACTGTTGCACACACGGATTAAAGCAACCGTTTCCTCATGGAAAGTACTGTTTGACAAGGCTGTGTCAGCGAGGCTGTATAACCCAGCATTTTCCTAACACACGGCCATAGGCTGCTATCTGTATAGAACCTCTGTGGCTAGCTTGAGAAATGGCATCCCTCCCAGGAACAAGGACTGAAAACCCTGCTAGGGCCAGGGTTGGGGGACATCCTCAGAGGCTCCTCCAATCCTGAGCTTGGAAACATCCCAGCAGTCAATTCAGTTCCTCCCAAGGAAGGAACTGCATGTGTTCCGCTGAATAGCTCTGGCTTGAAGACCATTACCATTGTGGGAAGAGATCCGGCCCACTCCCGTGTTGCTGTCTTGCACTGAGAAGAAAAGGCAGAGAGCCTCATGTTCAGGGAAGTAAGGTAAATGGGGTTGTCTGAATGACGGAGACAAGGAGGTGACACTGGAGCAGGAAAGGGAGTGGGGTTGGGGTTGTAACTGTCCTGGCAAAGATGAAGATGGTCTGAGAAGAGCATCTTCTATCCTGCTGGTACCAGACTGTTGAATCAGAGAGTCTCCTGAGGCATTTCATGATGAAAGGAAAAAAAGTAGTCAGGCAGTGGTGAGGTCCTACATGTCACAAGCCCTGTGTCCGGGGGAAGGCCGGTAAGAACAGTAGCCACAGTTGCACACACGGATTAAAGCAACCATTTCCTCATAGAAAGTACCATTTGGCAAGGCTGTGTGTTTGGCAAATCTTAACAGAGACAGGCAGGTGGATCTCTGAGTTAGAGGCCAGCCTGATCTACAGAGTGAGTTCCAGGACAGCCAAGGCTATACAGAAAAGCCCTGTCTCTAATAACAAACAAACAAACAAACAAAAGCCGAAGCCCAGCTGGGCAGTGGTGGAACACACATGGCTTTAATCCCAGAACTTGGGAGGCAGAGGCAGGTGGATCTTTATGTGTTGGAGGCCAGCCTGGTCTACAGAGCAAGTTTCAGGATTACCAGGGTTACACAGAAAAACTCTGACTCGAAAAATACAAAATAAAATAAAGATAAAAAGGAAAATAATTTCAAAAAGGCAAAAGGCCAAGCTTGGTGTGGTGAGCACATCACTCAAGAGGCAGAGGCAGGGGGCTGGAGAGATGGCTCAGTGTTTAAGAGCACTGACTGCTCTTCCAGAGGTCCTGAGTTCAATTCCCAGCAACCACATGGTGGCTCACAACCATCTGCAATTAGATCTGACGCCCTCTTCTGGCTTGCCTGAAGACAACTACAGTGTACTCATATATGTAAAATAAATAAATAAAATCTTAAAAAAAAAAAAAAAAAAGAGGCAGAGGCAGGCTTGGTTTACGCAGCTGGTTCCAGGACAGCCCGGGCTGGCTACATCATGAGACCCTGTCTGAAACAAAACAAAACAGAAAGCTAAAGTGGACCAATGAGATGGCTCAGCAGTAAAGGTGCTTGCTGCACAAGCCTGGCAAAGTTAGTTTGTTCCCCGGAGCCCATTTAACAATGGTAAGAGAGAACCAACTCCCAAAAGTTTGTGCCTGACCAAACATAAGCTGTGGCAGAGGAGCACATAATTGTTTTCAAAGCTGAGTGAGTATACAGAAGGAGGAAGATGTTGTCTAGGAAAACGGGCCCCCTTCTAAAAAGACTCAGAGAAACTGAAGACAGAGATGGTTCCAAGACAAACCAAGGCCCATCTTCCTTGGACTTGCTAGACGGAGGGTTGTTTGCCCTCTCCTTGAACATGGGGTCACTGACGACTTGACCAACAGCGTATGAACAAAATGACTGCAATTTTGGGAAATTACAGCTACTATTTCCCATTTCCTGGGAAGTTTGTTCTTGGAAGGCAGCCACCATGCTTTGCCCGGGGCACTGAAGAGGCCCTGTTTGGTATTTAGGCTAATTTTCCCACCTGAGTTCCAAGTCGACAACTGGCAATAGCTTTCAGAGATGTGAGAGAGGAAGCCTTAGCTCACACTGGGTCTGCTCATGGTTTGACTGCAACCCCAAGGACGCCAGCATCTCCATCAAGGATGCCAGCCCTGTTCAGCCAGCCTGCAGAACCCCAGGAGCCAATGAGAGGGGCTGAGCCAGCCATCAACAGCAAACACCTATAATCCTAGCACTTGGGAGGCTGAGACAGGAGGAGTCACAGAAGTATAAGGCCAGCCTGAACTACATAGTGAGACCCCCTCCAACCCCAAAATCTGGGGAAAAAAAAACCAACCACAAACCAGGTTGCCTAAATCTGAGGTCTAATCTCACCTCTCTCTATGAGTTTCAGTCTCTTTATCTCTGAAATGAAGGTGGTTACATCAGAGCCTAATATAATGGCGACTGAAGGAGAGGAGTCCAAGTTAGCAGGGTCCGGGGCACACACCTATAATTCAGAGCTGAGCAGTGTAGTGAGTTCAGGGCCAGCCTGGGGTACATGATAATCAACAAAGGGCTCGTACTGAGATGGCTCAGCAGATGAGGACACTTACCACCAAGCTTAACAACCTGTGTTCTATCTGTGGGACCCACATGGTGGAAGGGGAGAACCCACTCCTGAGTGTTGTCTTCAAACCTCCACATGTGTGCCTGTGTACATAGACCTATGTGTACACACACACACACACACACACACACACACACACACGCTTGGTTACACACAGCTGAGTAAATAAACATTTAAAAACCTTGTCAGGGTGGCACACGCCTCTAATCCCAGCACTTGGGAGGCAGAGGCAGGCGGATTTCTGAGTTCAAGGCCAGCCTGGTCTACAGAGTGAGTTCCAGGACAGCTAGGGCTATACAGGGAAACCCTGTCTGGAAAAACCAACCCCCCCCCAAAAAAAAAGAGAAAACAAAGAAAGGAAGGACAGAAGAAAGAAAACCTTGTCAGGGTTGGAGAGATGGAGTAGCTGAGTAGCTGTTAAGGGCAGTAACTGCTCTGTCAGAGGACCCAGGTTTGTTTCCCAGTGTCCACGACAGAGGCTCACAACTGTCTGTAACTACAGTTCCTATGCCCCCTTGGCATCCATGGGCAACTACAAACACATGACAGCCACCATGCCTGGCTTCCTTCCATGTGGTCTTAAGATGGAGCCTCGGGCTTGGGTAGTACTTTACCAACTGGAAGGTCTCCCTAACCACTGGCTTTTGTATTTTGTATTTTTGAGACAGGGTCTCACTACAAAGCCCTAGGTGGCCTGGAACTCACAGACATTCACCTGCCTCTACCTCTGCTTCTGCCTCCCAAGCACTGGCACCACCTCCAACTTTCTTTCTCTGCCTTGGTCTGTTTGAGCCTCAGAAAGACCTTGTAAGCCTGGCTCGTGGCAGTGAATTGGTCCCCATTTAACAGAGAAAGAAACTGAGGTCCAAGGTATTAGTAGATCCTCTGTCCAATGTCTCAGTGCCTGCAACAAATCTAGTTGTCCCTTCAACAAAGGCACCGGGATCTAGAGGCCCACAGTCATCTCCCTGTGTGGGTTCTAGAAGCACTGGCCTGTGCTGCCTTTTGCTCCACAG
Organism: Arvicanthis niloticus; assembly: GCF_011762505.2. Taxonomy (NCBI): domain Eukaryota; kingdom Metazoa; phylum Chordata; class Mammalia; order Rodentia; family Muridae; genus Arvicanthis; species Arvicanthis niloticus. The sequence goes on from NC_047662.1 coordinate 19,513,757, forward strand.
GCCTTCTGGTGTTTTTCTACTTGGTGATGGACAGCATCCAGTGTAAGACATCTTCAGGAATGCCTGACATTCCTTCATCAGTGATTCATCCTTTCTGTTGGGCAAGTCTTTCTCTTTCCTTTCCTCTGGGAATTTTACTAAGGGCTTTGAAAGCTAAGGACAGGCTGAGGATGGTGTCTAAACTTGTAATTCCAGCATTCCAGAGGCTGACCTGGGCCACAAGTTCAAGGCCAGCCTGGGACACACACAACCTTGTCTCACAAACAAAAGAATACGGCGGGCCATTGAGATGGCTCACTATGTAAAGCTGGGCAAGGAAGCATGCTGACCAAGGTATGTGGAAAGAGAGCTGACTCCTGAATTCATACGTGCACGTGCATGTGTGTGCTTTCATGCGTGTGTGTGTGTGTGTGTGTGTGTGTGTGTGTGTGTATGCACATGCTTGCATGGGGAGGAAGGTGGGGAGTAGAAGGGACTAATTTACTTCCTTCCACAGATGGAGGAACTACAGTCCAGGAGAGATGTGACAGTTCCCAGGGACACAGCTATCTGAAACCTGGAATGAGAGAGCAGGGTATCAGGTCAGGTTCCTGTGAGTCTCACAGCCACAGGGAACCTCCCTCATGCAGCTCCATTCTGCAGTCTGGAACCCTGACTGGGAGGTTAGGCTGTTTGGGATGCCCCGCCCATTGCCCCGCCCACTCCTTCCTTTGCTCATTTATTCCTTGGGGTGTGGGGGACTGAGTTTGGAACACAGGGCCTTGTGCATGCCATGCAAACACTCCACCACTGAACCACCCAGCCCTACCACTTCCTTTTCTTTTGGTATAAGGACCTGGTTTGTCATTATGGGAACCAGGTGGCCTTCACTCTGCCCGCTGTCACGTCCCTGGAGCCATGTTTATAGGTGGTCCAAGGCCTAGCTCAGCTCCTCTCTAGTCCATGAGCTGTCCTGAATCCTTCCCACCCATTCCTTCCTTGTCTTAGTAGGCTGAAATAGGTCTCTTCTGTTTGCATTAAAAGACTCTAAAGTAAGGCATGGTGACACAAGTCTGTAATCTTGGTCCTCAGGAGGTGGAGGTGGGAGGATTGGGAGTTCAAGGCCAACTTGAGCTACATAGCATGTTTGAGGTCAGCCTGGCTTACCTGAAGACTCTGCCTCAAAAACCAAAACTAAGGGTCATATGTACATTTTTAATTTTGTTTGTTTGTTTTTTGTTTTTCAAGACAGGGTTTATCTGTGTAGCTCTGGCTGTAGACCAGGCTAGCCTCGAACTCAGAAATCTGCCTGCCTTTGCCTCCCAAGTGCTGGGATTAAAGGTGTGCACCACCACTGCCCGGCCATAATGTACATCTTTAATCTTAGCACTCAAGAGGTACAGACCAACAGAGGCCAACCAGCCCTATATAGTGACACCCTGTCTCCAACAAACCAGAACAAGAATCTTAAATGAAATACTTTGCCAAGCATAGTGGCTCACACCTCTAGTCCCAGTACTTGGGAGGCAGAGGCAGGCAGATCTCTGTGTTCAAAGTCAGCCTGGTCTACAGAGCGAGTTCCAGGACAGCCAGGGACGCACACAGAGAAAATCCTGTCTTAAAACACCAGAAAATGAAACACTCACTTTCCCGTAGACAGTGAAGACTGAAGTGGACAGGAGTGGCGGAGCTTGTACCTTGGCAGTCCTCAATTCCTGCCTCAACAGCCAGGCTGCTTACCCCCCCCACCACCACCACCCCAGGACAGTGCCAGCTAGAGAAGACAGGTAGGTTCTGAGGTAGGAAAAAAATGTGGTGTGCGAACTGACTGGATCTAGAATCAGATCCAAATCTGAATCCACGATCTATCAGCCTCATTGTGAGAGCCTAGCTCTCCTCAACTACAATGTGAAGAAATGAACCAGGCCCCAGGGAGATTGTTGAGTAGCTCACTGAGTGGATTTTTGACCTCAGGGCCCCGCCCCGACTCAGTTCCTTTGTGCAATGAACTACCTGGGCCGCCGCTGCCCCAGGGATAAGGATAACACTTGCCTTCTATGGATGTTTTGAGGGTCAAATGAGATAGGAAGTTCTTGGCGCGGTACCCAGACGTTTAGTAAGTCTTCAGTAAACAGGGCGTTATGACACAATCATGGCAGGCTCGGTCTGGAAGACCCTGGCAGTCTATCAGGAAACAACAAATCCTTGGCCTCTCTCCTCACCACCCAGCTCTGGACCTCAGACACCTTCCTGGATTGCCCCAGGGCTCTGTTGCTCCTACTAGGTCTCTTACGCTAAGCCGTGCGGGAGGAACGCAGTTCTGGCTTCTCTCCCATCACGGCATTCAGTTTAATGAGAGCCTGAGATATCCTAGAGCCCACCCAGCTTCAGGTCTTCTCCAAGTCTCCAAAGGTTCCTGGGATGAGCCTAGCCCCTCCCTCCACTCCTCTTTCAGACTAGAAACAAGTAGAAGCCAGAATGTGGCCTATCCAAGAGTGCAGTCTCTGCAGGCTGGAGCCTGGTACAGCAACGCAAGTCCCTCTAGCCTCCTTTCAGGCCAGCCTGGCCCTCCTGGCCTAAGGCCTTTGCGGGCTTCTGTGAAGGAGCCACGTGTGCTGGCCCGGAGCCACTGCGGCTCTTGGGCGACTCTCACAATGGCTCCATTCAGAGTGGAGCCGGTTCATGGGGCAGGGATTCGGGTTCAGACACTGCGGAAGGGCCTGGCATGGATGGAGGGAGTGGTGGTGGCAGCCCTCAGCACAGCACAGCCTGATGTGGGGGTGGCCACCCCCACAGCTGGGGCCACCGAGCTAGGGCTCCCTGGCGCCCGGCAAGTGTAAGTGTGGGAGCAGACAGAGGGAAGGATTACTCATGGGCCCTCGCCCATGCTCTCGCTGGCATCTGTAGGCCCCTAGCCAGGAATGACGTGGGCTTGGTTCTCAAGCAACCCAGCTGTAACAGCTGGAGCCTCTGTTCGTCTTCTCCTGGGGTCCTGAACAGGAACCTGCGGCTCCCTGCAACAGTCTCTGTCCCCTCATCTCCTCAAGCCGCTCAGCATTAGATGAAAGCCTTCACTGGCTCACTACTGACAATCACCTCAGGGTCCAGACTGCCTCCTCCTCCCGGCAGCTTTCCCACCTGAGCTTCAAACTCTACCGTTGGCCGGGTAAGAAGAAAAGCAGCCTCATAGTATAGATAGACACTGTCGGGATTCCCAGACCCAATATTTGATGACTGTTTCTGGCAGTCACATGACCTGAACCAATCCAAGGCTGTTCCATCCCCCAGTTTGGGCATAAAACTCTGGAGAGGTTTTGAGGAGGCGGTCCAATTGATAAAATAGTTTCCAATCCCAGATCCACATGTGACAGCACACATTTGTGATCCGAGGGCGGGGAGAGGTGGACACTGGAGGATTCCTGGTGTGCCGGCCAGCTCCAGACCAATCAGAAACCTTATTTCAAAAGTCTGCCTTGTTGGGGTTGGGGTTGAGGTTGGGGTTGGAGATGGGGTTGGGAATGGGATAGTGGTTCAGACTTTTGTTTGTTTGTTTGTTTTTTGTTTATGTTTTTCGAGACAGGGTTTCTCTGTATAGCCTTGGCTGTCCTGGAACTCATTCTGTAGACCAGGCTGGCCACTCAGAAATCCACCTCCCAGGTACTGGGATTAAAGGCATTCACCACCACTGCCCGGCTGTGGTTCAGGCTTTTAAACCCAGCATTCCAAACCCTGGCAGTGAGCTTGCTGTCATTACCAACAGATTGGAAGACTGGGGTGGATTGCCAGAGAGAATTGAAGGAGTCAGGCTGGTGGGAGGGGGCCAGGCTAGCCCAGGTCTGTATCTGTGTGGTTCTGGTTGTTAGGCGCAGGGACCCTGCTCAGAGTGTGCAATGTGCCAGGCTGAGCTTCAGACTTCCACAGTCTCTTCACTGAGCCTCTCATATCTGGAGTCCAGGCCTGCGTCCCCCAGTGCCTCCTGGGAAGTCTGGGGAGCAACCCTGCGTCCCCCAGTGCCTCCTGGGAAGTCTGGGGAGCAACTGATTTTGCTTTCTTCATAAGTGAGGCGTTTGATGTAGAAAGCTTTAAAAAGGCCGGGCAGTGGTGGCACACGCCTTTAATCCCAGCACTTGGGAGGCAGAGGCTACACAGAGAAACCCTGTCTCAAAAAAAAAAAAAAGAAAGAAAAAAAAAGAAAAAGAAAGCTTAAAAAAAAAATTCTTGCAGGTTTGCCAGGCATGGTGTCAAACTCTTGTAATTTCAGGCTTGAGATACTGAGACAGGAGGACTGAGAGTTCGAGGCCAGCCTGGTCTACATAGCAAGTTCTAGGCCAGCCAGAGCCACTCCTCTGAAAAACAGAAGAGGGATGAGCCTGGGAACTTTTTCCAACCCAAATCATCCATTCCCAAAGGTCACCCTCTGACTCTCTATGTTCCTACTCCCTCTTTAGGAGTTGGGTTGCACTGTGTACCCAGACACCCTCTGGACCTCATTGCTATCCTCTGAAACAAATTCCCTATGTCCTGGTGAAAGTTGGGGCTAGCTGTAGAATTCAGGGAGCTGAGCCATGAGTCCAGCTTCCATGGGGTAGCTTATGAGGTGGTTTAAGTATGCTTGGCCCCAGGAGTGGAGCTATTAGGAGGTGGTGTGGCCTTGTTGAAGTGGGTGTGGCTTTTTGGAGAAAGTGTGTCACTGTAGGGGTGGGCTTTGAGACCCTCTTCTAGCTGCCTGGAAGACAATAGTTTTCTTCTGACTGGCTTCGGATCAAGATGCAGAACTCTCAGCTACTTCTCCAGCACCATGCCTGCCTGCACACTGCCATGCTTCCTGCCTTGATGATAATAGACTGAACCTCTGAACCTGTAAGCCAGCCCCAATTAAATGTTGTCCTTTTAAGAGTTGCCTTGGTCATGGTGTCTGGTCACAGCAATGGAACCATATAACTAAGAGCCTACTGACACCTGTGTCTCTAGCAGGTCTGGTGGTCATCATAGTCTAGCAGAAAGGAGGCTAGGATGAGACCAGAAGACCTGGTGCAAAGGTTGGGTCCTTCAGGGGTTTGGGGTGGCCCACGGGAAGGATAAGGGTGACTGGATATTCTCTGGAGTCTGTCTGAGTCCTCAAGCCACAGGCCTGGACCTCAGCTAGAAGGCCCAGGGTGCTTGCTGACTATCCACAACAGGACTACATCTGAGTAACAGCATGCCTCCAGGAAGGACAGGGTCTCTATGAGACCAAACTTGTCACTTGCCAGCCATTTGCCTGAGAAGATACCTAGAGGGAAGGCCCCTCCCAACTGATGGCAATGGCCCTTTGAAAGTGGGAAGGACTACAAGCTTTTAGGGAAGGGCAAGGCACTAGGAAGATTTGTAGAACAAGTAGCCTGGGCAACTGATGAGGCCACCACTAGCCACTGCTTGTCATCACATCTCCCAGGCTGGCACAGAGCTTTCAACCATGTGTGCCACACCAGTGGCTTCACAGCTGACTGATATGTGACACTAGGTCAGGTCACAGACTCCAGGCTCAGTCACCTCATTGGAAGAATAGGGTTAGTTGATTTTGTATCGTTTCTATTGCAGGGTCTTGTGTAGTTGCCCTGCACTCTCTGTGTAGCTGGGGATGACTTTGAACTTAGATCTTTGTGCTTTTGCCTCCTCGGGCATCCAACACAACCCTGGTTTAGAGTATTCTCCTTTAAAGGTTGATTTTATTTATATATATATGAGTATTTTGTCTGCATGTGTTTATGTGCACCGCGCACGCACACGCATGGCTGGCATCCATGGGGGTCAGAAGACAGCACCAGATGCCTTGGAACTGGAGTCATGGACAATTAATGTGTGGTTCTTGGGAATTGAACTTACGTCCTCTGGAAGAGCAGCCAGTCCTCTTAACCTCTGAGCTGTCTATGTATTCCATTTTCATCTTGACAAGGGCCGGAGAACTAGGTACAGTTTTCAGGTTTGAGAAGCACAGAGGGAGGCTTAACACACAGTTAATTCGAATCCACACAGTGAGTAGCTGAGATTGGAAAATGCACGTTCTCTCCCGAGAATGCAACAGAAAGGCTGTCACAGGTCACATCTCTCAGAGCAGGCAGGCGTGGGAAATGTGTGCCCATGCAGTCTCAGAACAGGCTCTGGCACGCAGCAAGTACTTCTCAGATTCAGGGTGAAGGGCTGGAGAGATGGCTCAGCAGTTAAACACTTGACGTTTTTCCCAGAACCCACACAGTGTCTCAGAACCACCTGAGGACCATCTGACCCATAAGCCCACCTAATGGCCAGGTCCCACCCCCCTGGGGCCAGAATGGCTGGCCGCAGCTCCCCACCCTCACCTCAGCCCCACCCCGCTGCTCTAAGAGACATAATGGTCATTTCCAGCCCCTCCAGATGCAGGCAGCCAAGCTTTGCCCTACAGAGAAAAATAAACAAATAGCCCAAGATTAGGCCACAGAATCCCACCAATCCCAGGCCACCCTGGAAAGCCCCGCCCCCAAATCCTATATAAAGCCTGCCTCCTGCTTGGTTCTTTGCTTTCTCTCTAGAGCAGCTGTGAGCACCCTCCTATGTCTTTCCCAATAAACCTCTTGTGTGAGGTTTGTTGTGTGGTGTGACTTTGTGGTAATCCTTGGCTCCTGATGGCTAGGCTACCTTTCTCTTCAGAGCTGCAACACTTCCACTGGGGGAACCTTTCCCCTCAAAGCTGTAACACAGATCCAGTGCCTTCTCCTGGCTTGTGAGGGCCTCAGACATGCACATGGTATACAGAAGGACATACAACTAAAACAACCATCTACATTTAATAAAATGTAGGTGGAGATATGAACACCCAGCTCAGTGTTACCTCACCACCAGCAAGACTGAGGAACGTTTGTGAGGTAGCTTAGATCTGTGGTTCTCTGCCTGTGGGTCGCGACCCCATCGGCAAACCTCTGTTTCCAAAAATAGTTATATTACGATTCATTACAGTAGCAAAATTACAGTTCTGAAGTAGCAACAAACATAATTTTATGGTTGGAGTCATCACAACAGAGAAACTGTATTAAAGGGTCACTGCATTAGGAAGGTTGAGAACCACTGGCTTAGAGAATAAAGGTGCTCTCGGCCAAACTTACTGATCAATCTGAGTTTGATCCTGGGACCCAAATGGTGGAGGGAGAAAATCAACTTCCACAAGTTGTCCTCAAACCGCCACATGCAAGTCACAGCATGCATGCACTCATCACCCTCGCCACCCCTCACCCCAAATTAAAAGGTTAATACAATAAAGAAAGGCTGGAGAGATGGCTCCGTGGCTAAGAGTGTTTACTGCTTCCCAGGAGGACTTGAATTTGGTTCCCAGCACTCATTTCAGAGAGATCACATCTGCCTGTAACTCTGGCTCTGGAGGTTTTGATACAGTTAACATATCCTGCAAGTATAAAAATAGCCCTTTATGTTCAAATAACAGTGACGCAGGTTTAAAGTTTGAACCCATATGACTTGGGCAGGACATCTTTCCTTCCCTTAGACATTTCCTGAAACTCTCAAACAGAACTTTAAACTGTGTTAAAGATAGCCTACCTTCCTGTATCCCTGTGGGGTGGTTTCTACCTCATCAATCTTAATCCTGTCAGATGCTGTCTCGGGAACCACCCAGTGACCTCACCTAGATTTCTTAGCAACCAAAACCCTCCGACATCCTATATATGGCAATTGAAAAACACCAAGGGCTAGGATACCCCTATGAGGTGCCTGGACCCTTATGTCTTATCCTTCCTTGAAAGACCGAGACTTACAGTCTCGGGTGTGTCTCCCATCCTCGTTCTCCCAACCCTTAGGCTTTAAATATCTCATTGAACTTCAGCTTTGCTTCGTATTATCTAGTCCTGAGATTCCTTTCAGCACCAGAGGCATCAATTCCAGTTTGCCTTCAGTCAAGGTGCCTAAAAATCTACGGGAACTCCTCCAGCTGCTGCGGGTGAGGGCGACAGCGAAGAGCGGGGAACAGTCTCAGGAGATGCTGGGCATAGGAATTGATGGATACAGTCTCAAGTGAGGCCTAAGGAACCTTGTGTCCCCACTCTGCCTCTCCAGGTTGCTTTGATCCAAGAGTAGTGGGGTATTGGTGGCTGCCATCAACATTTTGGAGACAAAGTGTCCTGGAGCTTGCAAAAAGAGACCAAGATGACTGGGTAGCTCAAACCTGCAACCTCAGCACTTGGGAAGCTGAGGCAGGAGGATGACTGAGAGTCTGAGGCCATTAGAGAAAATTTCAGGATGGCCTATAGTACAGAGTGAGTGTCTGCACTCAAACCAAACCAAACCAAACGAAACCAAACCAAACCAAACCCAAACCAAAGAATAAAAAAAAAAAAAAAAGCACCGACTACACTAGCCGTTTATGATTGGGGGAACTCGATCATGTGGTCTACCCTGGACCAATGACAGCACCTTGAAGCCTCTGGAGCCCAAAGTTGGGCGGGAGTGTGTCTTTCCGTAGTGGGTTGGAGGGAAGAGGGATTTGTTGGGAAGCCACCAGGGGGCTGTGGCTGGAGCTTTGAGAGCCTTGTGGGCTGGGGCTAGTGCGGGAGGAACCCCGAGTTACACAAACAACTTAAGCAGCAAGGAGCTGCCCTGCACTCTGTGCTGTGGACCCCCGGAGGAAGTGGTTTATTTGGACTGAGGGTGGAGGTGTGTTTGCCAGAGATCCCTAGAGGCTTGAAGTCTGAAACCCGAGAAAGACTTGGAACGCCGGGGGAGTATGGGAACAGGGTCAGAGGGGACAGTATGAGGCAAAGGTCTGTGGGCTTCAAACGCCAAGGCAGCGGGGAGTATAGAAGGTGATATCAGCCACAGAGCCAGAATCGAAACTGGGGGCGTAGCTCAGCTAGAAGCACGCTTACCTAGGAGGCACAAAGCCCTGGGTTCAATCCCCAGCACCTCATAAGACAGGGGCGTGTGCCTAACATCGCTTGGGAAGTGGAGGCAGGAGGATCAGAAATTCAATGCCATCTTCAGCTTCAGGTGAATTTAAAGCTAGCCTGAGATATCCCCCTGAGAGCCTGTCTTAAAACAAGACTCGAGAGAACTCCAGCGTATAATGTTAAGGGGTGCAGCAAGGTAGAGTACCTGCACAGCTGCACTTAAGTTCCTGAGTTCTGTCTGTGGCATCGTCTCCATGTGAGAGGGGAAAGGTTAACAACAGGGAGCATTGCTGAGTAAGTCGTGTGACAGCTTTATCTACTTGGGAAAACTGTTACTCCCCATAGAGACAGGAAGGTTAGTTGATTTTCTCAGAGCTACACAGTGGGTGGAGCTGAGCAAATCCAGGAGACTCCAAGGGACTCAGGTCCCCGCCCCGGCAGTAGGAAGGAGAGAATACCTAGTCGCTCATATCAGGCGGGAACACATCTGGTAGACAAAGAAAGAAAGCCCCAGTTTGTCTCTGAGAACTAAGATGAGGTAAGAGAGGTATGTAGAGAGATCTAAGACGTTGGAGATGTGGCTCAGAGACGCTGGTTGTTTCAGACACCAGGCCAGCAGGAGGGGGCTGTGGAAGCAAAGCCTGCGTTTGTCAGCTGTGACTGGGGTGGGCAGCTTGGCCTTGCAGACAGATTTTACTTTCCCATGTACTTGCCCTCAAGAAAAACAAGAAAATTCATTATTGCTGGGCGGTGGTGGCGCACGCCTTTAATCCCAGCACTTGGGAGGCAGAGGCAGGTGGATTTCTGAGTTCGAGGCCAGCCTGGTCTACAGAGTGAGTCCAGGACAGCCAGGGCTACACAGAGAAACCCTGTCTCGAAAAACCTAAAAAAAAAGAAAAGAAAAGAAAAGAAAAAAGAAAAGAAGAAGAAAATTCATTATTGATAGCCCTCTGGGAGCTGGGGAGGTGGCTCAGTGGGCAGAGTTCCTGCATCAGAAACACAAGGATCTGAGTTCAAATCCTCAGCACTCACATAAAAAGCCAACCTGGTGATGGGGCATGTGTAACCACAGCGGAGAGGTGAATCTCTGAAGCTCATTGGCTGGCTAGCTTAGCCAATCGGTGAGCTCTAGGTGCATTTTATTTCCCCTCTCTCAGGAAATAAAATGGAAGGCTGGTGAGCCGGCTCAGCGGCTCAGCGGGTAAAGACACTTGCTGCCAGCCTGGATAACCTGAGTTCCACCCCCAAAACTCACACGGTGGAAGGAAGAACGGGCTCCTACAGGTTGTCCTTTGACCTCCACGTGGGTACCATGTCAGGCATGTGTGCAGACACTGAAGTGGAAACGTAAGGGATCTTTGAAAAGTCAGTTGGATGGTGTTTTGCTGGGGCAAACACGTGAAGGAGTGTTTCGTTAAAGTGGACACACGTATGAAACGCTAAGGCCGACTCGTGAAGGAATGTTTCACGGAAGCAGACACAGGAGAGAGGATGTTCTGCTAATTTTTTGCTAATAATATGAATGTATTGGTTGGTCCGCCTTACATCGTGTAGTTGAGCCCCGTTTGTTGGGACGCCATAGAGGGAAACACACCAAATAACTGGTGGTGGTGTGCTGCAGTTTCTTGCCCCTGCTTCCGAGAACTCGGGCTGATGCACGTACTGAGGCAAGGCACTTGGAGGACACTCGGAGAACTTCTCGTGGTGTTCCTCCTGTCCCTCCTGCTGGCTCCAGCCTTGACTGAGGCCTGGTTGTCTCTGCTAGGTCCTGTCACTGTCATTGCTGTCCCGACTCTACCGAACTGGACTGCTGGTGTATCGGTGAAGTGTGTGTGAGTAGATCTAGCTGCCGCTGCTGGCCTGTGAACCGAACTGCCGATTTCCAGACAACACAGATGGGAGTTGCTCCGAAGAACCTTTCTAAACAGGTCCACTTCCCCTGTATCCTTTCTTTCCCACTACCTCTGGTGGGTGGTGGGCTAAAGGGAGGTAAAAGCGTTTTAAGAACCATCTCTAAGAATAGAATTTGGAAAAATTAAAATTATAAGACATGAGCACACAAACACAAGTAAATAAATGTAATAATAATATTAATATTTTGTATATCATTATGTTACACATTATATTTTATATAATTAGTTATATATAGTTAATAATAATAATAGCTCAAAAATTAAATAAGAAATATGGGCATTAAGACACCTGATGTTGACCTCTGACCTCCACATCCAGGTACACAACATGCACCCCATATATACATTCCCAGCACAGAAACACACATGCAAACAAGCAAGTCATCTGTGACTATATGTACACCAACCTATTCATGTATGCATAGAATGTCTTTGTTTTGTTTTGAGACAGGGCTTCACATTGTGACTCTAGAACTCTCTGTGTAGACCAGGCTGTCCTGTGAATCATAGACATGCACCTGCCTTTGCCTCCCAAGGATGTGCACCGCCATGCCCTGGCGAGACCCTGTTTTGTTGTTTATTTATTTATTTATTTATTTAATAAATATGAGTACACTATTGCTGTCTTCTTTTTTTTTGTTGTTTTTTTGTTTTTTTTTTTTGTTTGTTTTGTTTTTTGTTGTTTTGTTTTTCGAGACAGGGCTTCTGTATGTAGCCCTGGCTGTCCTGGAACTCACTCTGTAGACCAGGCTGGCCTCGAACTCAGAAATCTGCCTGCCTCTGCCTCCCAAGTACTGTAATTAAAGGTGTGTGCCACCACTGCCCGGCTATCGCTGTCTTTAGACATACCAAAAGATCCCATTACAGATGGTTGTGAGCCATCCTGTGGTTTCTGGGAATTGAACTCAGGACCTCTAGAAGAGTAGTCAGTGCTCCCAACCTCTGAGCCATCTCTCCAGCCCTATTTTGTATTTTTTAATTTAACATGTATTTATTTTAGGTATATGAGTGCTCTATCTGCATGTACATCTGCAGGCCAGAAGAGGGCATCAGATCCCATTACAGATGGTTGTGAGCTACCATGTGGTGGCTGGGGATTGAACTCAAGGCCTCTGGAAGATCAGACGTTGTTCTGTTCTTAACCACTGAGCCATCTTTCCAGCCCCGAGACCGTGGGTTTTTTGTTTGTTTGTTTTTGTTTTTTCAAGATGAAGAGGGAAGACATGCCATCAGGAGGGGGAGGGGAAGCTACCGGGCCTTAGCTGGAGGTCCAGCCCTTCTAGTCTCCTGAACTCCAAAATGTTTCTGAACATTATTTCAAATCTGTAGAAAAATTGCAAGACACATACAATGAATCCGAAAATACTCTTTGCCGATGTCATCTTTTTTTGGTCACATTTTCTCTATATACAAAAAGACTTATGAAGACATGATGCACAGCTATTCAAATAGACATATAGCTGGATATCGTGGCTCACACCTGGACTCTGGCGTTTGGGAGGATGAGGCAGGAAAATTACCATGCAGCCGAGGTCAGCCTTGGCTATATGCCAAGCTCAAGGCCAGCCTAGGAAACAGGGAGACCCTGTCTCAAAACAACAATCATAAAGAATAAAACAAAAATAAAATATTTTAAAAGTTGTATTAGCACATATTAATACATAATAATGTGTTTTAATTTTTAAAATAATTATTTGTCAACATCAGCCCATATTCTTTATTTTTCCCCTGTCTTTTTTTTAAAGATTTATTTATATATATTTATATGAGCACACTGTAGCTGTCTTCAGACGCACCAGAAGAGGGCATCAGATCCCATTACACATGGTTGTGAGCCACCAAGGGGTTGCTGGGAAATGAACTCAGGACCTCTGGAAGAGCAGTCAGTGCTCTTAACCACTGAGCCATCTCTCCAGCTCTCTTTCTTTTTTGAGGCAGGGTTTCTCTGTGTAGCCCTGGCTGTCTTGGAATTCTTTCTGTAGACCAGGCTGGCCTTGAACTCAGAGATTTGCCTGCCTCTGCCTCCCGAGTGCTGGGATTGAAGTTGTGAGCCACCACCGCCGGGCTCCTTTTCTTTCTTTCTCCATGGACTTCATTAGGTTGTGTACAGGTGCATGGGTAAGAGGTCATTTATAAGAGCAAGGGGGCCTTAACCTCAGCTGCACCACTGAAGAAGATGTCTCCCTCTCACAGCAACCATGAACTGCTTAGAGATCCTCCGGGATGGGCGGGGCCACCGTTTCTCCTCCAAGATGCTCCCAATATGGCACAGGCAATCAGCTGCTTGCAAGATGGAGAGCCAGCAGCTGTATCATGGCCAGAGACAGTGTCCCACAACACCGCCCTAACTCTCACCCCTCTCCTGTGATCTTCCCCAGCCTTGCTTTTTGTTTGTTTTGAGGCGAATGTCATATGTCCCAGGCCAAGCATGGAAGACCTTCAATCTCCTGGTCCTCCTCCCTCCATCTCTAGGCCTAGAACTTGCCACAGACCCAAAACTCCTACTTCTACCTCTAAATTGCTGCGAGTGTAATTGGGCCAACATGCCTGGTTTATGTGGAACCGGGAGTGGAACCAGGACTTCGTGTGTCCTAGGCAAACATTCTTCTAACTGAGCTACATCCCCAGACCGTAATTTCAATGGCTTGTGTGTGGGGGGGGGGGGGGGGGAGGAGGGGTAGGTCAGAAGGCCTTTCAGTACTCAGATATTAGATTTAGGAAATTTACCAATCAGTCAGTACTTTTATTTTTAGAGCTAGGGTTATAGAGACGAAAAGTTCAAAATTCAAATAAGACAGAAATCCCCACATTTTAACAGTCAGATCCTGACCCAGTGCCTTGGAACAGCTTATGTAAACATTCAAACAGGTAACTCCCTGTTACCCACAATGCCTGGCCCTAAAAGGCCCAGAAGAACAAGTCCTTTAAATTTTACTGCTTAACAGTGTGGTCAGCCTGTCTCCTCCCCTATGGACCCAGACAAGTGGCCTGTGAGATAAGACCCACAACCAACGCCCACTGCTGAAAGACTTCCACCCCTCAGCCTGGAGATGGGAACCCGTCCCAGGGAGCTGAGTTGTCCTTGCTTTGTTGATTTGTGTTTGAGACGGACTGGCCATGAATCCCAGGCTGCCCTTGAATTCATGGCCTCTTTTGCCTTGGCTTTCTGAGTGCTAGGATCATGGATGAACACTACCATCCCCTGCAACCTTCTTTTAGTTTGGTCATTTAGAAGAAACAGACCAGTTATTTTACGGACCATTCCTTCAGTGGGGTGTGTCTCATTCTCCTGTGGTTCACACTGGGATCTGACCTCCCTCTAGGCTGGATTGTTATAAAAGTGACACCATGTGACTCAGTCATTTCCAGAAGTGCCAGGTGTTTGTGTGCCTGATGTTAGGATTTGTCACCTGTTATGAGTCCGGCAGGTTTTTCCATTCCATAAAGGTATAATTTTCCCACTTCCAAGTAGGGAATGAACAGTCTGCTGGGACACTTCCAGGTCACAAATATCTGCTTCCAGCTGATCTGAAAGCTCTTATCCCCTTTAACTTTGTCGCCCTCACCCCCTGCAGGTCCTGAGATGGCTTCTCTCAGCCTGGACTTTAAGCCTTCTGCTGTGGGAAACCATTGTTGTTAGCAGCACACAGGGCTGTGTGCTGGACACCCTTTTCTCGGTTGCAGGGGTGGACCCTGCAGCCAGATGGGCATGGGCTGGCTCATCCAAGAAAGGAATCCTTCCAGAACCACACCCCCCAAACACAGAGGCCAGAAGCAGATGAGAACAGCAGATAAGCCCGGGCCTCACTTGTCAGGACCCTGATGGTGTCTGGGAAGGATCAGCTGAGACAAGGGGCTTGTCCTTCTGCCACGGGGCTGTTCCTGGTGCGTTGTGGAACGGGGCAGGGCAGAGGCAGCGGTACAGGGCGTTCTGCGGGAAGACAGGCTGCAGGCAGGCCCCAAATAAGGGCATGCAATAGGAAGCTTGGCTCCAGGAGTGCAGACGCCTCACGCGCAGGAAGCAAACCAACCAGCCCTGCCCAACTCCCAAGTATCACACAAGCTGCCAGCAAGGGAGCGGGGGGGGGGGGGGGGGGGGGGGAAGCCTGGGGCTGTCAAGGGGGTAGGATGCGGCTGGGAAGACATCAGATGCCTGCATCGCTGGGGCTCTGCAGGCGCACCTCAGAACTGGAGAGCGCCTTTATTCTTTGGGAAGTGAAGGGCTCTCTCATCTGGGAGAGTTACAGATGGCTTCAAGCCTCCTCTGATTGCAAGCTACAAAGCAAGGAACTGATTGTTCAGGCTTCAGAAAGACCAAATAAATAAGCCGATAAATGAGCCGTGAATCACCAGAGTCCTGAGCCACGGAAGAGTGGAAGAAGGGTCCTCAGTCAAACCGAACTTTCTGAGGAGGAAGGGCTGGCCTGCTGGGCTCTGGTGTTGCTAGGAGCAACTGAGGAGTTTTCTCAGGGCAACGCTGGCTGTCCCTGCACCTTTCAGAATGGGAAATGGTCACTTCATCTGAGCCAGGGCCACTAGCTTTGCCGTGAGAACCATTTCTCGATGTCAAAAGTCAGGTCTGTATTCTGAGCTGAAAGGGCTCCTGGAAAGGCAGGCATCTGGGAGAGACTCCTTCTTCGCTCACCCTGTGGCTGCCAGCGTGACAATTGATGGTGACTGTGGGTGGGTGGGCGGGGCTTCGAAAATGTGCCCTCTGAAGTCAGAGCAGACTTGAGTTCGAATCCCACCCTCTCTCTCTCCACTTACCAGCTGTTTTACTCTGCTAAGTGATAGATCCTCACTGAGCCTCCACTTCCCCCTGTAACGGCAGCACTGTGACATTTAACCTGGATAGAGAACCGGAACCAGACAGTGTTGTGTGATTTTTTTTTCCTAGACAGATGAACACATGTCTACTTATCAACCACAGACCAAAGAAACAATTCATACCCAAGTCTGGCTTGGTTCACCAACAGATTCAGTTAGGGTTACTTACAGGTGAATGGCAGTTTGTCAGTGCCTACTCACAGAAGACAAGGTTTCTTACTCTCCCCAGTTAACTGTCTACACATCCTCAGGGAGGGGCAGGGACTTGTGAACTTCTTGCCCCAGCAACCTTTAGCTGCTTATGCACACATATGTTCCTACGGATGGGCGGCTCTTCCAGAGTTCCTTCTCTCAGTCAGTCAGCTGCCTGTAAATCCTGGGGTCTGGGCTTCAAGAGCCTCTCCCCTAGCAAGCCCCACCCCCACCCTTCTGTGTGTGAGTGTATCCCGGTAGCTCCCCCAGCAACAGCTAACCTTCTATATATCTTCAGGGAGGGGCACTCAAGCCACTCCCACTCTGAAAGTTTAACTGGCTCAGCCTTTAGAAGCTTCCTGTGAGTAAGTCCCAGCTGCTGGGATCTCAAGGCCCTCGAGGGCCTCATCAGGCCTCCAGGCCAGTGTTCCACAGCCGATAGTACATTGCAATGTATGCAAAAGGCACATATTAAGTGCTCCATAATCCACTAGTAACAGTACAGGGTCTGGTGATGGTGATGATGGTGATGATGATGGTGGTGGTGATGGGGATGGTGGTGATGATGGTGGTGATAATGTTGGTGATGATGGTGGTGGTGATGATGGTGGTGGTGATGATGGTGGTGATGAGGATAGTGGTGATGACTCTTTTTTTTTTTTTTTTTTTTTTTTGGTTTCTCGAGACAGGGTTTCTCTGTGTAGTCCTGGCTGTCCTGGAACTCACTCTATAGACCAGGCTGGCCTCGAACTCAGAAATCCGCCTGCCTCTGCCTGAGTGAATAGAGAGATCCAGTTAAACTGCACAGGACTCACTATGTTCACTGGTGTGTCAGCAGAAGGCCTTCCTGATGACAGGGAGAACCGTGATCGCTGGACACATAGCACAGACTTAATTTGGGTGGTAGCCATCCAAGATTCGGCCGCGATGTGGAGGAGGGTAAGGGCTAGGGAGGAAGTGCTTCCTTTCTTCAGAGCTGCAGAGAGAGCTAATGGCCTCCCTAGGAACCCAATCCAATTAAAGGCCTGGCTTCAAGTCAACTTGGGTTCCTATCCTGCCTGGAACAGCTTCCAAGTGACAAAAAAACCCCCGAAACCTGTAACTTCCCCAAGACAAGCCAGTCTCCTGGCCCACAGAGCTAGAGGACGGGTGGGGAGTAGGGTTTCTGTTCCCAGGGGAACCACAGGATTTGGGTGAAGTTGGGGGAGAACGGAGCAGGATGGCTGCAAGCCATGAGAAGGAGCTGAAAGCAGGCCAGGGGTCAGGGTTCTGGCCTTTTTCTGCTCCCTTCTACCCCGTGACAGGGAAGGGCACAAAATGAGGTGAGGAGGAAGAGCCTGCCTTAGGCCACACAGTGTCCCACTGCAGAACTGGAAAGACCAGCAGCCAGCCTGGTCAGACAATTGCTTTCTCAGAAGGTGCAATCGAGGTTGTTTTTTTGTTGTTGTTTTGTTTTGCTTCTCTTTAAAGATTTATTTTAAGCTGGGCAAGGTGGTGCATGTCTTTAATCTCAGCACTCTTGAGGCAGAGCACTGGAAAGGCAGGCAGATCCCAGTGAGTTCAAAGCCAGATCAATGGCTACAGCCAGGGCTAAACAAAGAAGCTCTGTCTCAAAACAACAAACAAACAAATAACATTTGCTTTAAAATCATGTGTTTATGTGTGTCTTTTTGAGTGTATGAGATTCAAGCTTGGAACCCCTGATACGTGTTTTTATATACGGAACCCCAGTCCCCTCAACTGGTGTGTGTGTTTAATTTGTTTGTTTGTTTGTTGTTTTGGGCAAAGGTGGGCATGGTACCCAGCACCTAGCTCATGCCAATCAAATGCTGTACCACTGACTTATAACCCTTGCTCCTTCCTTATTCCTCCCTCCCTCCTTTTTTCTTCCTTTTTTTCTACCTTTCTCCTTCCCCATCCTCCTCTTCCTCTCCATACAGGGAGGGTCCCAGGTAGCCCCGGGCTACCCTGGGTTCCATGTGTACAGAGAGTGACCTGCAATTTCTGACCCTTCTGCTTCTACCTGCCTAGTGCTGGGGTTACAAATTTGCATGGCCATGCTTGATTTTATTCAGTGCTGGGGATTGAACCCAGGGCTTGGTGCCTATGAGACAAGCCCTTTACCAACTGAGCTAAATCCTTACTTTTCTCCTTCTTCTCCTTCTTCTTCTTTTTCCTCCTCCTCTTCTCTCCTTCTTCCTCCTCATCCTTCTTCTCCTTGTCCTCCTCCTCTTCTTCCTCCTCATCATCCTCCTTCCCCTCCTCCCTCTTTCCTCCTCCCCTCCTTCTTCTCCTCTTCTTCCTTCTTTTGTTTTTCAAGACAGGGTTTCTCTGTGTAGCCCTGGCTGTCCTGAAACCAACTCTGTAGACCAGGCTGGCATCACACTCAGAGATCCACCTGCCTCTGCCTCCCGAGCCCTGGGACTAAAGGCGGGTGCCGCCTTGCTTGGCCATGCTTGCTTTTCCCCTCAGGTGCTGGTGATTCCAACTCAGGCCCTCTTGCTTGTACAACAGACACCCTGAACAATCTCCTTAGCTCTTTTTTTGAGACAGTTGGCTACATAGCTCAGGCTGCTCGGGAATGCATGCTTGTCTGTCTGTCTGCCTGCCTGGGATGCCTGAGATGGCAAGCATGTACCACCATACATAGCTTATATTATCATTCATGTTTTGCTGACACAGAGTCTCATGTATCCTGACTCTCTTGCCCTGACTCCCCAAGTGCTGGAATTACGGATGTGAGCCTCCATGGCTACTTTCTGGTGCCCTGGAGATCCAGATGGGAACTTTGGATCACTCAACTCAAATACTCTACCAAACACTGTACCTGCTGAATTCCTTCCCTGGCCACCCCTTGTTCTCGTTCTCTCTCTCTCTCTCTCTCTCTCTCTCTCTCTCTCTCTGCATTTTAAAATTAATTTAATATTGCCGGGCGGTGGTGACGCACACCTTTAATCCCAGCACTTGGGAGGCAGAGGCAGGTGGATTTTTGAGTTCGAGGCCAGCCTGGTCTACAGAGTGAGTTCCAGGACAGCCTGGGCTATACAGAGAAACCCTGTCTCAAAAAAATAAATAAATAAACGGATAAATAACTTAATATTTATCCGTTTATTTATTTATTTTTACTTATTCACTTTACATTCTGTTCGCCGGCCCCTCTCCCTTGTCCTTTATTTTTAAATTACTAGTTTGGGCTGTGCATCTTTGTGTGGGCACCTGCACCTAAATGCATTTAGGTGCAGATGCCCTTGGTGTTAGCATTTTGTCTAGGCTCTGCCCCACAGTTACCTGGCAACACCAGGTGTGCCTGACTCACTATAAAAGGGGCTGCTTGCCCCTTCCTCACTCTCCTGTTCTTGCCGCCACTCTGTCCTCTCACCCCTTCTCCCCTCCCTACACTCCCCCCCCCCACGTGCTCATGGCCTTCCTCTATGCCTCTGATGTCTCTGTCTGTCTCTACTACCCTCTCAACTCCCCTCCCCATGCCCTTAATGAACTCTATTCTATACCGTCCTGTGGCTGGTTCCTCAGGGGGAAGGGTTGCCTCAGCATGGGCTCGAGGAAGCACCCCGTTCCCCATACCTTACTACACATTCACCAAACTTCTTCCTCCTCTCCTTATCTTCTTATAAACGCAACATTTAGAGGTCAGAGACTTTTTTCCATCCCTGTGGTGCGGGAGTTTAGTTAGAGGGGGTTGTGAGTCACATGATCACTGAGCCCACCTCTCTCCAGCCTCCTACTGATTGGTTGGTTTGTTCATTTGAATGCTAATGAGAACTCTGTGAGGTCAAAGTCAGAGAAGACTAGGAGAAACACGGGTTTGAAGATAGGCTCTACCATTTACCAGCTGTGTGACCCTAGGCAAGCTGTTTAACCTCTCTGAGCCTTGGTGTTCTCTACTGTATACATTGGGTCTTCACGATCTTTTCTCTCATGAAGATCCAGCTACTGGGCCAGCCTGGTGGCCAGGAAGAGCTTCGGAGCTTTCGATTTCTTGAGCTGAGAAACACTGACTGGAAATGGGTCTCCACCTCTCAGGCTTGTTAAATGACTCGCTCCCTCCTCAGAGGTTGGAAAGGTCAGTCATTCTATAAATACTGCATTCAGGTTAAACTTCAGCCAAACTTATGGCTTGGCTGCAACCGGCAAGAAATTATAGGATCTAGTTCCCACTGTACGGACATACTTGAATTCAAAGCCAAACTGAAATTTTCCATAGCAGAGTTGATCCATAGAGGTCTTGACTGGCATCACCAAAGGTTAATTGAGTAGTTATTATGTGATAGGAGCCTGGAGAGAAACAGCCAAGCAAAGCTCAGGAGATGGAGATATATTTCATAATTCACCTCTCCACCCTCAACTCAATACGTAGGCCTAGGACCCAGAGATTTGTCATAGCAGAGTTAGTCTCGGCTTTATCGCTGTGAAGAGACCCCAGAACCAAGGCAATTCATAGAAAAGAAAACCTTTAATTGGGCAGCAGGAGGTGGTTCAGCAGTTAAGAGCATGTATGCTCTCACAGAGGACCTGAGTTCAGGTCTTAGTGTTCATGTCAAGGCACTGTCAAATCTCCTGTAACTCTAGCTCCAGGGGACCTAGTGTCTCAGGTCTCTGTGGGCACACTGGCATTGCATGGACTCACACAGCACACACATACACACAATTAAGAAATAAAAGAGAGGCTGGAGAGATGGCTCAGCAGTTAAGAGCACTGGCTGCTCTTCCAAAGGTCCCTGGTTCAACTTGGAGTGCCACGCAGCAGCTCATAACTGTAACTCAAGTCTCTGGGGGATCTGACACTCTCCCTTGGTCTCCCTAGGTACATGGATTGCATATGGTTCACAGATATTCATACAGGCAAACACTGATACACATAAGCATAAATCAATTTTTTTCTGAAGAAATAAAGCAAATCTTTATTTTTTAAAAAGATAAATAATCCTGGCCATTCTGTGCAAAGTAGATTGAAGGGAGAAAAGAGAGGAACACTACTCACCCTGGGGAGCATACACATAACTAAAAGGAAAATAAATATCAAAAAGGAATATACCAAGAAGAGACCTTCGTATGAATAATATAAGTGGCTAGCACTTATCTATGATTCTGTGTTTTGTGAACTATCTTCATTAACACTCTCGGTGACTGTGAGTTGGTACCTTCCAGTCACATGGGTTAGGCACTTTGTCCCTGCTCTTTGTGCAGTGCAAGGACGCTCCTTGAAGCAGAGGGCAGAGGTCTTTGGATGGGGGAGTCACAGATGTTTGGGAGTTTATCTTATGCCCTGCTCACTCTTCATGCAGGGGAGCACTGGCTCTGAGATGAGACTGTTGATGGCTCCTCCATCGGCAAGCCTCGTGACATGGGGGTTAGCTGTTCCCTGAGCTTGGTTTCCATATCTGCAAAAACTAGGACTAGGAAAAGTGTATCCCCTAAAAAAACAAAAAATGGCCCCATGAGGAAACAGGATTGACTGTGAAGGCCCCGGCTTGGCATGTACTGAGAGGCATGGGGCTGGCTGGACGGGCAGCACAGTGTGCTAACACCCAGAGCTGACAGAGCTCCTATCATGTGCTGGATGCCACTGTAAGTACTTCACCCCCATTAGTCCATGGCTGAGCCTGTTAAATGGTTTCCATTTAAATCTGCTCCTCAGAGAAGCACAGAGAAGGTCAGTTGGCCACCTGAGCTGGTGACAGTCAGGACTGGATGAGACCAGGCAATCAGCCTGCTGGGAGCTGACTGGAACACTCTCCCCTCCACACACACACCTTGTGTTTTGGAAACCTGACCCCTTGTGACATGGTATTTATTTATTGAGACATATATCTTATGTAACGGTAGGCAGGCACTCTTAACTCCTAAGCTATCTCTAGCGTCCCACCCCTCCTTTTTTTTACGTGGATTCTGGGATTCAAACTCCTGTTGCCCAGCATTTACAGCTGAGCCACTCACTGGCCCCTCCCCTTGCTTGTTAGATACAGGGTCTCACTGTATAGCTTGGGCTGGCCTAGGTCTAGAGCCTGCTGCTGCTTTCCTGCCTCAGCTGCAAAGTGCTAGGATTCAGGCTCAAGGAGACCAAAGCCTCCCCGTGCTTGGGTCATGCTCTCTTGTGTCCAGGTACGACGTGACACCTTATGTGACACATTATGTCAGTATGGCTGACATAATGGAGCTGTTTCCTGTAGGCTTGGTGTGACCATGGCTGTCCTGGAGCAGAGCAGCTGTGCTGACCCATAGAAACCTTGGCCTGCTGTCATAGCAATGAAACAAACAAACCCATATATCAGATAGCGGAGCCTAAGGTATCAGGGCTGTTAACATTCCCTCTTGGGGATGGGGAGGGTCACCAGACCCTCCCCTGAGATTCCAATCACCGCTCCCTCTTGCCCTAGATGACAGACATATCATCTTAGAGACGCTGGAGCTCATGGAGGTCACAGACCGGGGTGGGGCTTCTCCGTGATGGCAGCTGCTCGTGAGTCACCCATCCTCCTGTGCGTATCCCAGGACACTGAGGAATTCACCAAGGTGGACTTGACTGACTCTTTCCTTGTTCTGCCTCTTCCCTCTCTATTTGAGGTGACTAGGTGTTTAAGCCTCCCCAGGAAAGTCACCCAACCACATGGCTCAGGCATTCTGTGTACACTCTCACCAGGAATATTCAGGCATGGAGTCATCACCCAAACCCAGTAAACCTCTTCCCTGGAGAAGCCTATGCGATGTCGATGTCGGGAGGCAATATATGTACACATATTGGTTTCCTTTCTCTTGCTGTAACAAATAACACAACCAAAAACAAGTTAGGGGAGGAAAGGCTACTTATGTAGCCTTCCGGCCACAGTTCTTCACTGAGGGGAGTCAGGCCAGGACCTCAGGCAAGAGTTTGAAGCAGAAACCACAGGAGAGAGATGCTTACTTGCTTACTCCCTGCAACGCTCACTCACACAACCATGCTTAGCTAGCTTTAGACAGCCCAGGACCACCTGCATAGGGATGATGCCAACCACAGTAGCTTGGTTCTCGTGCACCAGTGAATAATCAAAGGAAACCCTTATAGACACGCATACAGGATGGTCTGATCTAGGCAATTCAATTGAGACTGTATTCTCAGACAGTTAAAGCCACCTAGGACTATATACTAGGAACACGCACACGTTTCTGGAGAGGAAGGAAGCAGAGGCTGGACGAGTGCTGGAAGGGCCCAGCTTACACAGGTGATACCCGGTGACCATCTAAGGAGTTACTGTTTTGAGCAAAGATCTGAAGGACGGGAGTGAGTGGGAATTCTGGTAGACAAAGGGTTCAGAGGGAGATGAGAGCAAGTGCAAAGGCCCTGAGGCAGCAGAGTGCTTGATAGGTTCAAGGACTAGAAAGGAGGCTGCTGGGGCTGGGGTGGGGCACACAAGGGAGATCAGGTGGGGATGAGGTCAGAGGGGTGTGTATGGAGGAGAACACACCTCCACCCATCTTCAAGATTTCTCTGTGTTATAAAAACAAGCAGGAGCACAGGGCAAAAATATCTTGCCTTTCAAAGTTGGAAGCAAGGAGCTGTGGGACCTCCCTGCATAAACACAATATCTCTTCTTTCTCCTCTTCCTCCCCCTCCCAGATCTGTCTGTGCTCCCATGCCTGTGAGCATTAGAATAGAAACTGAGACCCCTAGGCATGACTGTGACCAGGTTCCCAGGCACAGGCTCCAGGTCTGACCCAGAGCCTGAGGGGGTCCATATAGGCAGACGTAGTCCTGGAGACCACACTACCTCAGAACTTGGAAAATGTCACAGGCTTCCTCCCATTTAAGCAAAGAGACAGAAAGACCCCTTCTGTGGTGTTTCCTTGTATGGGCCATCTCTATGTTGGTGGCTGGGGGCCAGCATGGGCCCAGCACAGACACATGTGAGTAATTTGGGGACCCAAACTGACTTGGATAAACTGTAACTGGGATCCAGTGAACTCATTGATGTCTTTGGGCCAGTGTGGAGTCTTTTTAGGCTCTGCTGGGTCATTTTAAGTGTGTGTGTTTTGAATTTACCATTTGGGATCATAGTGGAAAGGGTAGGCTGTGAGGGGACTTTACTCTGCTCACAGTTCTGTGAAAAATTAACATGGGGCCCGGTTCAGAGTCCAGCCGTCCCTTCTATTTGTTTCTGGTTCAAGTTTTGCTCTACAGGACAGCCTGCTGGCTTTTCTTACTTTATAACAAACTAGCTTGTCACTGAGTGGGAACATGGTGCCTGCCTTGCCTGTAGGGGTGGACAGGACACCAGAGGCTCCATGAGGTACCAGCCCTCCCTAACTACATAAGGCAATAACCAACACCACCCTCTAGTCTAAATACTGAAATGAAGTCTTAGGTTTTTGTTTACTTTGAGGCAGGGTCTAATGTAGCCCAGGCTAGCTTCAAACTCATTATATAGCTGAGGATGACCCTAAACTCCTGATCTTCCTGCCTGCCAGTGCAGGGATCACAGGCATGGGGCAGCACACTCAGTTATGCAGTACAGAAAACAGAATCCAGCACTTTGAGTCTGCTAGGCAGACAGGCTTCCAAATGACCTAAATCCCCAGCCTACTAAAACTTTATTGTGCTGGGCAGAGGTAGCACATGCCTTTAAATCCCAGTATTTGGGAAGCAGAAGCAGGTGAGTTTGAGTCCAACCTGTTCTACCAATCTAGTTCCAGGATAGCCAGGGGTACACAGAGAAACCCTGTCTCAAAAAAAAAATATATATATATATATGATTGTTGGCTGCAGTGGTGGACACCTTTGACCCTAGTACTTGGGAGGTGGAGACAGAGACAGGCAGATCTGAGTTAGCCCCTTTGGTCTACCTAGTGGGAACCTATCTAAACAAAACCAAAACTGAAACCCTGGTGAGAGAGAGAGAGAGAGAGAGAGAGAGAGAGAGAGAGAGAGAGAGAGAGGCCATCTAATCATCTTGTCTGCCATTACTATTATATAGTCTTGCAATATGTCCAGACTGTCCTCAAACTCTCAGCCCTCCTGCCTGAGACTCCTGGCCTCCTGAGAGCCACGTATAGATGCCACCAAGTCAGGCCAAGGTTTAGGGTGTTTAAGGCCACCGACAAACTGTGAACTTAAAACAGCCTTACTCCAGAGCATTGCTGGGTCTAATTGCTGGGGCACAGCATCCGTCTCAGAGATCTAGCAACTTGGATCGGTTGAGTGAGGATAAAGTTGCAGGTTGCATCGCATTTTTACACATCATTCCAATTTGTTGAAGCACTCTGATCCACACTAGGCACAGAGGATGCGAGAGAACCGTGCCGCCCCTCCCCCCCCCCCAGCCCCCAATTTAGCCTTTCTAATCAACTCACTCATCACCCTAACCTGGGAGGCAGCACAGTATGAGCAGATTAAGGAAAGCCAGAAGGCAAGTTTTCCAGAGGTGAGGTTCACTCCAGGCATTCCGCGGTAGATCACGTGTCTCAGGCCCCTGCCTTCAGGGTGTAAAGTACTCAGGGCCCCCTGCGCGCAGAGGGAGGGCGGCACTCAGGTGACTTTAATACTCATTAAAGTTCTCCAAGTGAACGGAAGACAGGAATCGGTCCAGGTGGGGCACGGATAACGTTTTAAGAGTCTGGCGCTGCTTCAAGCACCGGGGTTGTGCAGGAGCGGAGTTCTGTCCCACCGTTTTGGCCTAATTCAGAACCTGGGACACAGCACGACTTTATAAGAGCTTTTGAGTATCTCGACTTCTCATAGAGAAGGATCCCGAAAGGACGCCCGCGGTCAGAAGAAGAAAAAAGTTCTTCTTAAGGACATGAAAACTTTCGCAAAAGTTTTCCAGGAAAAGGCGGCCGCGCCTAAAAGAAGGAGCCGAGGAGGCCGCCGCCCCGGGAACGGGAGGGGACGATGAGTCCCTGCGGCTGCAGCGGGGGAGAGGGCGCGAGGCGGGGCCGTCGCATGAGGTCACCTGGCACCCAACCAGCGGCAGCTGCGCCGCGGAGGGAGGCGGTGTCAGGCTCCGGCTCCGGGGACCTTTCCCTCCCGCCTCCTGGGGGGGCGTGGCTCCCGGGGAAACCGCCCCGCCAATGCGCGCTGCCCAGCCTAGGCCGCGCCCCCCAGCGTCCCCCAGGCTCCCCAGTGGTCGGTCCGCAGAACCTAGAGCGCTCCCCCGCCTTCCTCGCCCGAGGCCACGCCCTCCACCTCCGGCCCACCCATTTTCCCCCCCACCCCGCAGGATCCTAGGGCGCCCGACCGATGCTCCGCCCACACCACGCCCACCGGGCTCCGCCCAGCGGTTTGAAGCGGCTGGGACCACAACCCCCTCAGAGTCGCGCGCGAGGCGTGAGGCGGTGCTGAGGATCTGAGGCCACGGGCAGCTAGACGCCGGGACTGTCCAGCGAGCGAGCGGCGGGAACCCGCAGCCACAGCAGCCCCGGAGCCACAGCCGCAGCCGCCGTCCGCGGAGCCCAGCCCAACCGGCCATGGCGCTGTCGATGCCCCTGAACGGGCTGAAGGAGGAGGACAAAGAGCCCCTCATCGAGCTCTTCGTCAAGGTGAGCGCTCAGCGTCCCGAGCGACGCGGGCTGGTGTCCCCCCCGCACCCCAAGCGCCCCCACGCGGCGTCCCCGCGGCCCGAGGCGGCGCCGTACCCCCCGCACCCCTTCCCATTGTCTCGGCCCCGCGCCTTCCCGCCTCGCAGCGGGACCTTGGCGGACCCTGCGGGCGCGGCGACAGAGAGGCGACTCCGCAGGGCGGGACGCGCCTCCACCGCGCCGCGTGGGTCCTGTCACCCTCCTCGCCCTGTCCGACCCCACCCCGCCGCGAGCCCCAGCTCGGGCCGCCCGGCTGATGGCTCACCCAACTTACTTGAACGCTGGCGCCTGGCCGGTGTGAAACTGAAACTTTAATTTCGATACAATGTTAAATAAAATAAAGGGGCCCGGGGGACCCGGGAGCCTTAAACCCAGCAATTGGGAAAAGTGGTCTCGGGAAGATCGGGAGTTCAGGGCCAGCCTTGGCTACTTAATGAACCCAGGGCAACCTTGGGATACGTGGGACCCTCAACCCAGCCCTCCTCCCCAATGGGGGAGGGGAGAATTTTTTTAATGCGGGCGTGGTGACTAGGCTGTGACCCAGCAGTAGAGGCTTGAGTGCCTCGAGTTCGAGGCCAGCCTGGGTTACAAATGTGAGCCTCCTGACACACACCCAAAACCCAGACGACTAACTGCAAAGAAGAAGAAAAAAAGGAAAAGAAAAGAAAAAAAAGAGAAAAGAAGGGTGGATGCCCCAAGGCTTCCGGAAAATACGGAGATTCCCGACTTGGGTTTTCCTGCCGGTGTTTTACCACCATCTGGTTTTCTTGTTTCTCAAGCGCGTCGTTTTCACATGATGCAACCGTTTGGCCGCTCT
Organism: Arvicanthis niloticus; assembly: GCF_011762505.2. Taxonomy (NCBI): domain Eukaryota; kingdom Metazoa; phylum Chordata; class Mammalia; order Rodentia; family Muridae; genus Arvicanthis; species Arvicanthis niloticus. The sequence continues at coordinate 19,540,960 of NC_047662.1, forward strand.
CGTCGGTGTTGCCACCTCGGCAAGCGCTTTTGATTTGAAAGAAAACCTGAATTCTCCGCTCCCTCGGGCTTAAAAAGGTTCATTCCTCTCGCCCTCCTCAGCTTGTAAATCCTGGAGCTGCCTTCTTCGCCTAGGAACACGCTCTGAATGCTCTCTGCGCCTCTCCCTTTTGGGGTGAAGGAGAGAAAAGTTAGCAAACATCTGGGTCCCCTGCTTTACCGAGTCTCCTTCGAAACCCTGACATTCTGTTAGCTACTAAATATCCAGGCTTATGAGGAAACCCACAACACTAGAAATTCAACAGGCATCCAGTACTAAGTCTGCTCTTTCTTAGTTTTAATTTGAAAGAGAGGAAATTATCGAAGGATATATTCCAGAGGTGGATGGTAGAAATCTGCAGGGTGGTCATAATGTTTGCCTTAGTGTTTTCTTTTAGTTGTGGGTTTTATAGAAACTTTTTTCTCTTTTGGTCTAGAGCAGCAGTTCTCAACTGGGGGGGAGGGGTGGAGACCCCTTTGAAAGGTCTAAGGACCTTTTTACAGAGGTCACCTAAGACCATTGGAAAAGGCAGATAATTTCATTACAATTCATAGTAGTAGCAAACTTACAGTTATTAAGTAGCACCAAAAATAATTTTACGGTGGGGGGGGGGTCACCACAACATGAGGAACTGTATTAAAGGGTCACAACATTAGGGGAAAAAAAGGCTTAGGGCTCTCAAAATATCACAATCTTTGTGACTGGAGGTGGCAGACAATACTTTTGAGGCATGTAGGAAGGAACTTGAAGAAATGGGGAGAAGGGCATAGAAAACTGTAGAGAAGGGAACAGGCTAGGCCAGAGATGGAGAAGAGACATAATGGTTTACCTCTTCTTGGCTGCCCTCTCCTCTCTTTCTGAGACAGGGTCTTCCTCTGGATCCTGTGCTGTCTTGGAACTCATAATGTAGTTCAGGCGGCCTCAGGCTGGGATTACAGGTGTGAAGCTTCAAATCCAGCAGGAAGGACTTTTGATAAAGTAAAACAAAGCCAAAAGCAAGCTCTAAAACTGTATATGCTAATGAGAAGAGCAGTGCTTAGTGGTAAGAGCAGACCTTAGAGGCGTTCGTCACGGCACTCGGGATTATAATTATATAATTATGTGTTGTACGCCTGGCCCTTTAATTCCAGCCTTTGGAAGGCAGAGGCAGGCAGACCTCTGAGCTGGAGGCCAGCCTGGTCTACATAGTGAGTTCCAAGCTAGCCAGGGCTGCATATAGAAAACCCAGCCTCAAAATCAACAGCAAACACAACAACTCAGAGTCACAGATACTACACTTTATAGCTTCTGCTCAGCGTGGTTTGGAAGGTCCTAGCCAATAAAATATGGCAAGAAAAAATGTTTAAAAACTAGGCTAGGGATTGGAGATGTGGTGGAGCACTTGCCTAGCATGGGCAAGGCCCTGTGTGTGATTTTTAGCAACACACACACACACACACACACACAAACATACACTCTGTTTCTCTCGGAAGTACATGACGGATACCTTATGCTGTGCTCAGTGTTGATTTAATATTTCCATAAGGAGATGGGTGGGGTGCATTTCCCCAAAGCTGAGTCACTTGCGTACCCCTTCCCAGCATTCCATATTCGTAGTGTGAACCACTGAATTCATAGGTCTCTGGCCTTGGAGGTCAGAGATCAGCCGTATAGTTTTGTGCCCATTGGCTGGGCTATCCTGGGCAATTTTTTTTTCTCAAGCTTTTTTTCTTTTTTCTTTTTTTTTCTTTCTTTCTTTTTTTTTTGTCTGTGACATGATCTTTACTCTTTTAGTATAAGCCAACTTTGCGCTGCTACAGACCCAGTTGGTTGTTTGAAAGGAGAAAGAAAAGGAAAAGGTGGTAAAGGCTGTTGGGTTCTTTTCAAACCCTGGATGTAGGAAATGTACATGGGGAAAAATACTCTAGGGTGGTATGCTAAACAGCGTGAGTTTTTCAGTCAAGTATTCTGAGTTTGTAGCCAAAAACTTTTTCCTTTTGTTTTTGCTTTTGGACATAGGCTCTTCTGTAGTTCAGTCTGATCCGAATTGGCTCCTGAACTCACACCAACCTCAAACTAATGGCAGTCCTGCCTCAGCTACCCAAGTGCTTGATTTATTGGTGTGAGTCACCACTATATGGCTGAAAACTTTTTTTGTGTGTGTGTTTAAAAAAACAAAAAATGCACCTGGAGAGATGGCTCAGTGGTTAAGAGCACTGACTGAGCTGGGCAATGGTGGCGCACGCCTTTAATCCTAGCACTTGGGAGGCAGAGGCAGGCGGATTTCTGAGTTCGAGGCCAGCCTGGTCTACAGAGTGAGTTCCAGTACAGCCAGGGTTACACAGAGAAACCCTGTCTCGAAAAAACCAAAAAAAAAAAAGCACTGACTGCTCTTCCAGAGGGTCTGAGTTCAATTCTCAGCAATCACATGGTGGCTCACAACTATCTGTAATGGGATCTGATGCCCTCTTCTAGTGTGTCTGTAGATAGGGACGGTGTACTCACATACATAAAATAAATCTTTTAAAAAAAAAAAAATGCACTCATTGTGTCTGTGTGTGGGAGAGCACACGTTTGGAGGTCATTGAGGAACTTAGTGAATTCTCTCCTTCCACCTTGTTGGTTCTGGAGCTTGGACTCAGGAGCCACAGGAGCCACGCTGCAGGCTCGCAAGGCTTGCAGTGCTGAGCTGTCTGCCTGCTCTGTGGTGCTCTGTGTTAAGCTACATAGTGCTGGGCAGGAGATTGCTTCTTTTCCCTTCCAGGGCACAAAAAAACAAAAACAAAAAAAACAAAAAAAAAACAACAAAAAAAAACATGTTTAAAAGCTATTTTTATCTTGAGCTATGTATGTGCACATCTGTGTGGGTATATGCACGTATTTGCAGGTGCCCTTGTGTTCAGAAGAGGATGTCAGATCCCCTGGAGCTAGAGTTAAGGTGTTGTGTGCTGCCCAACATGGATGCTGGGAATTGAACTCTGATCTTCTGCAGGTCCTGCTGCATGGCTACCACCAGCAGTAAGCACTCAATCCCTGTGTATGTCTTGTCTGTCCTTCTTTGAATTGGAAACAACACCCCCCCCCCTTTTTTTTTTCCTTGTTTTTGGATGGGTTTTCCCTTTGTGTCTAAGCTAGTCTTGCACTCCCTACAAAGCCCAGGCTGTCCTCTAAGAGCAGCTCTGCCTCAGCTTCCTGGGTGCTGCATTACAGGCATTCAACACCCTGTTCTTGAACAACTTATTTCTTAGGTCCTGATGTTGGGTCATGAACTTTGATCCTTTGTCCTACTTTCTGTAGCCCACGGATGCCAGTCCCATGTGAATAGCTACTTACCTCTATTTCCTTTGTAAGTTAGTACTTCTGATCTTTTCGTGTATCTGCCATATTTTCTACCAATATATCTTCTTGGCTATATCTGTAGTTAGGGTCCAAGATTTCTGTTTATGTAAGGGTAAATAAATATTAACTCATGAGCCACAAATGAAAGAAGCAGAGAGGTGATTACTGACCTGTGTACTTGGTGTTTCTCTCTTTTTATTTATATTTTTATTTGAAACAGGGCCTTACTCTGTAGCTCAGGCTACCCTTGAATTTGTGGCAGTCTTCTCTCCTCAGCCTCCAGAGTGCAAGGCTAACACACAGACTGAGGGTAATCAGGCATTTGAAGTTCTGTTTTGCTTGTATGACCCCGGTTTGTATCAACACCACTGTTTCTCCACTTTGGCTGCATCTGTGTGAAGTGGTGTATTTCTTATTCAAGTAAGAGGTAATCTCTCTGCAGGACTTAGTTTTATGGGCCATAATGTAAACTTTATGTACTACCGTTTTGAATTGGGTTATCACTGTCTGCAGTAGTCCCAAGCTTCTGGGATTGGGAGGGGTTTTTTATAGGATGTTAGTCTGCAGAGTGAATTCAAGGCCAGTCTGGACCATATGGTGATAACCTGTCTGGAGAGGACTGGGTTGTAACTGGGTAGTAGAGGTCTTGCTTAACTTGTTATGTCCTAGGACTGATCCCTAGTACCACAAAACAAATGACAAGATGGTACATGCTTATGGAGTCAAATGTGGTTCATGGGAAATTAGGAGCTAGACAGAAAAATTGAAGTAGGCTTGAACTTGACCCTGAACAAGTAGGGGGCTAGGTAGGTTGGAGGTAGGTGAGAAAGGGAATTTGAGTTTAGACATCACTTGTGAAGTCCCCCAGGAGCAGCTGGGCCTCTGAAAGGAGGAGCCAGATAGTCAGATCCTGACAAGCCGAGGCTGAGCCTTATAAGCTCTGGCCTTGGTTTTAGTGTGTGCATTTATTTTCACAGGCTTTGCTCTCCAGGGACTTCTCCCTCCCGCCACTGCTGGCCTGCTGTCTGCCCACCTCTTCCTCAGCCCATCTGGGGAGGTGTGAGTGGATCCTGCTGCCAGAGTGAAGTGGGAGTTTTTTTTATGTTTAGTTGCAAGGGCAGACTTCAGTGCTTTCAATAAATTTTCTATAGAAAAGTGGTGCCGAGATTGAACAATTGAACTTAAAAAGACAGTGTACCCTTGTCTAACTGGTTTGCTCATTTGGGGTGTCTAGAGCGAGGAACTTTTAAGGACTTGGAAATAGTGTAAAATGTGAGGTTAAAGGAAACTGCCCTTGTTCCTGTTATCCTTGGGCTGTTTCTGGAGCCCTAAAACAGGCTACTTTTGTCAAATACCAAGGTGGTGATTTGGTGAAATATAAAATTCTGACAGGGGACGCCTAATGCACTAGTGACAGGAAAGAGACTTCAGGTTGTTTTGGAAGGATGCCTGAGGGGTGCCTAGAAGCCAGGAGGGGAGTGGTGAGCAAGACTTCCCCTTCCCCTGCTTCCCCAACAGAGGAGCCTGGGCTTCTCCTTTTCCGGTTTCCGGAGTAGGGGATGAGTGAGTCTCTGGGAAGTGAGTTAGGCAGGATGGGAAGTGTGATTAAGGCAGGATGAGTTAAGATTTTTATCAAGCAGAACAGAAAACTAGGATAGGTTTGCTGGGTTAGAGGCTGGGACAGAGAGTGGAAGCGAGTCTATGATGGAAAATGACATTTGGGTTATGATTACAAACCATTGGAGTATGATTTAGCTGAAATCTAAATTTAGTTCAGGGCATGTGTTTGTGAATTTCTTAGGAGCTTTTAGTTCTGTTGCTTTTCTTATGAGACTTGGCTCACAAGACCTCAGTGGTCAGTACCAAGTATTAGTGTGAAGAGTATCAATTAGCTTTTGGTTTTTTTTTTTTTTTTTTTTTTTTTTGTTGTTGTTGTTGTTTGGTTGTTTGTTTTGGTGGTACTAGGAATAGAACCCAATGCCTTATGTATGCTAGGCAAACACACTATCACTAAGTAATGCCAGCCCTTAAAATTTAAATTATTTGAGACAAGGTCTCATGGTACAGCCTTCGGTGACCTGGAACTCTCAATATAGACTAGATTGGCCTTGAACTCAGAGATCCACTTCCCTCTGAGAGCTGAGATTAAAGGTAAATGTTCTGACTCCTGGTTCCTTTTAAAATATATTCGTTTATTTTATGTGTGGGAGTGTTTTGCCTGTCATGTTACATTTGTGTGTGCTTCGTGCCCAAGGAGGCCAGAAGAAGCTGTCAGGTACCAGAAGAAACTGGCATTGCATAGTTGTGAGCCGCCATATGGGTGCTGAGAATTGAACCCTGGTCCTCTAGAAGATCAGCCAGTGCCCCTAAGCACTGGGCCATCACTGCAGCCCCAGGTCTGGAACTTTTGATCTTCCTGTTGCAGCCTCCAGAATAGCCTGGACACCAGGCACAGCAATTGGCAGTATTTAAGTTTTCCTCTTTTTATTTTAGAATGTAAAATCAGGAGAATGTATTAGACTATGAACTCATGAAGTCACCACCTAATAAATAAGACAGTGTTTGGAATAAGAGCGTTTACATTTGAGTATTGAGTGAACAAGTAGCACTATTGGAACCAGGGCCACGTATGAACCCCAGACTGCACCACAGGCTTCTACCCCTGGAGGAGATTTGTTTCTTTTTCTTTGAATATAAAATGCAGCTCTAAGCAAGAAGCCCAACAGTGTTCCATGTTCTTTTTGTTTGTTTGCTTTTTTTTTTTTTTTTTCTGGTGGTGGGGTGATACAGGCACGTGCGTGCCCATGTGTGTGTGTTTAAGAACATTTAATTCTTGCCATAGAGTTGCAAAATTGTCAATCACCTGGTATAACACAAACATTGAGTCTTACCAGCATGCAGCCCAGCTCTTGTATGTGTGGGAGAAAAATAAATCCACGCAAATCTGAATAAACAGCGGGCATGAAAACTGCAGTTAGGTGGAGCCAAGGTCAGGACCTGGGAGGACTCCCCGGTGCTCTAGTGCTCTCCCGTGGTTTTCTTGTCGAACAACCAAAGCAGTTGCTTTATTTTTATTTTTGAGGGTGGAGACCAGGTGGTAGATTACTCAGGTGCATAGTCATTAAAATCTAGAGGCAAATGAATTAGGAATTTGTACCATTTAGGAAAGGGGGGGGGGGGAGTGGTTGCTGTGAGATGTACATACACTAAGGGCACAAAAGAAACGGTTGTTAAGGGCTGGAGAGATGGCTCAGCAGTGAAGAACACTCACTGACTGCTCTTCCAAAGGTCCTGAGTTCAATTCCCAGCAACCACATGGTGGCTCACAACCATCTGTAATGGGATCTGATGCCCTCTTCTGGTGTGTCTGAAGAGAGCAACAGTGTACACAAAGTATGTATTACTCATACATAAAATAAATAAATCATTAAGAAACGGTTGTTATGCATGAAGGGTGTATACTCTTGTACTGCTTGGCCAGAGGACAGCATGTTTTAGTGAATACAGTAGCCTAGTCTAGTCTCTGGCCATCAGTAACATGGGTGACCCTTGTATTTCACAGTCAGTAGGGCCTTTAATTGCAAATATGCCCTAGTCTTTTTTTTTTTTTTCCAAAGACTGTTTATGAAAGAGTCCTTGAGAGTTTTTGTGTAATGTTTTAGTCTTCCTGTAAGAATAAAGTGAAAGAGGAGGCCGATCCTATATGTGACGTGTGTGAGTTGAGTTGCGTAAGGAAAACTTACTTAGGTTTATAAAAGAAACTTAGATGGTGTCCATTTCTTTCATAAGCAGTTGCTCTGTCTGGTCTTTGCTAAAGGAAAGGAAAATTTTATTTGTTTGTTTTGTTTTGTTTTTGAGACAGGGTTTCTCTGTGTAGCCCTGGCTGTCCTGGAACTCACTCTGTAGACCAGGCTAGCCTCAAACTCCAGTTGCCTCTCTCTACCCTGGGATTAAAGGAATACAGGACCATCCCTGCCCTCAGAAAGCTCACATGCAGTTACAGTCCCCTACTTTCTCAGCTGAGCTATCAAAGGTCACCGATAACATCTAGAATTGTTCAAATAGGTGTTGATTAAATGGTTGTCAGGTAGGAGTTCCCTTTGTGTGCTCTTCAGGAGAAATCTGTTCTAAAAGTGGAAGCTGCTTTTCAGAGTTGACTTTACTACTGTATGTGTGGACTAGGGAGGTGGGGAGATCTAGTCTGCCCAGGATCTGTTGGGTGTGTACAGGGATAGTGATGGAAGCAAATAGCAGTGAGAGGATTAAGCAAAGGCCCTCTTTTTCTCCTAAAGTAACGTTGGCCGATGGGTAGATGAGCCATGGTGGACGACAGTAGTGAGCTGCATAGCGCCATCTTTTGACTGTAATACATGGTTAGGCCAGTGGAAGCTGGGAGTAGTAGTTCATCCTATGCTCCTGAAGTTGCAGCAGGAGGGTTGTTACAAGGTCTAGGTTAGCCGGGCGGTGGTGGCGAACGCCTTTAATCCCAGCACTTGGGAGGCAGAGGCAGGTGGATTTCTGAGTTCGAGGCGAGCCTGGTCTACAGAGTGAGTTCCAGGACAGCCAGGGCTACACAGAGAAACCCTGTCTCGAAAAATTAAAAAAAAAACAAAACAAACCAAAAACCAAGGTCTAGGTTAACTTGCATTATATAATGAGTCTCTCTCTGTCTCTCTGTCTCTCACACGCACACACACACCACTCAGCAGGCTGAAGCACAAAGATCTCTAGTTCAAGACTAAAGAGTCCATACTCAAAACCAAACAGAATAAAACTTAATTCTAGCAGTTAGGGGGTGGTGGAAGGCAGATCAGAAGTTCAAGATCCTGGCTGGCTTAGCCATATGATCTAGGCCAGCCTAGGCTGTTTGAGACCTTGTCTTAAAAAACACAGAAAGTCCCTCACAAACAAAAAGCCAAATTCATTGAAAAGAGCTTAGGAATGATTCTCTATGTGATAGTCTACATGAGATAATTGATTTAAAGATGAGTGGGATATTTAGGGATGAAAGGTATTACTGAAGCTGTACGTGGCTTTTTAGTAGTTGTTTAAAGAAACTCATGTATTAGTTTTATGTCCTAATCTGTAAGTAAGTTAGGTTTATCTGAAGTAAAACTGATACTTGCTGGTTGTTGAATTAATTATAAACAATTCCCGCTGGGTGGTGATGGTACATGGCTAGCACTTGGGAGCAGAGGCAGGTGGATCTGTAAGTCCCAGGACAGCCAGGGCTACAATACCTTTGTGTGTGTGTGTGTGTGTGTGTGTAAGTGAAAGAGAGAGACAGAGAGATGGAAAGACCAAGACAGAGACAGACTGACTTGCCGCCCTGGTTGACCTTGTATCTAAGGCATTCTTACTGCCTCCGCCTTGTTAAGTGCTAGTTTTACAGGCATAAGACTCATGATTGACTTGTATGTTTTTCTTATATTTTTATATCTTTATATATGTATGCATGTATGTGGTGTACCCCCTTGACTACATGGAAGTCAGAAAACAACTTGTAAGGAGTTGGTTCTCCTTCACACTGTCGATCCTGAGGTTGAGCTCAGGTCATCAGGCTTGATGTGGCAAGTGACTTAATATCTGCTGAACATCTCACTGGCCTTAATTTCTGTCTTTTCTTTTTGAGAAGGGGTTTCAGCTAGCCCAGGCTAGCCTCAAACTCCCTAAATAACCTAGGCTTGCCCTGAGTTCCTGATCTTGGGACTCTACCCTGGGTCATCTGGAAGAGCAGCAAGTGCCCTTGACCTGCTGATGTGTCCCTCCAGACCATCTCCAGACCTCTTGATGAGGCATTCCTGATCTTGCAGAGGACCAGGGTTGGTTCCCAGCACCCACACAGTGGCTCACATCCATCTGTCAACTCCTGTTCCAGAGGATCCGATGCTACTTTCTGGCTTCCAGGCATTTTCCTGTCACTTCAGAATGAAGAACTTACATCTTTTAAATGCCACAGAAATATCAATCAAATATTGCCACATCAATATCTGGTCTCTTTTAGGATCGAGAGGTTGAGGTTCTCAGCTACATAGCAAAATGGAAGTCAGCCTGGACTCAAGAGATGCAGAGAGAGGGAAAGGAGAGGAGAAAGGGAAGGAAAAGAAACAAGGAAGGGAGGGAAGAGGAAGCAAGCAGACACCAGGTCATTCCCAGTGTCCCTTTCCCTGCTGTCTTTTTGTCTCTGTACAGCACTTAATCACAAGTAGATAGCTTTCTCTCCAACTAAGTCTGCATGCTGTAACAATGAAGGAGTTGCCTACAGATGTATATATCTCCTACATCAGTGCCTGAATCCTTATGAAACAAAGGAAAGGAAGCGCAACAGAACAGAAACAAACCCAAACAGCTGAAACTGGGGGTACAGGAAAGGCTCTAGAAGTTGAACAGATTTCAAGGAATTGGAATGGCAACAAAGATCTATGGAAACACAGAAGTATGGGACACGTTTAAAACTATTCTCCCTAGAACGGAAAGTACACTTGCAGCCACAGCAGGAGATACGCATTGCCACACGCACTGTGTTTTGAAGATCCGGAGTAAGATGTTCCTCCTCTTCGTTACTTGACAAGTGCAGAAACCATTTTGTGACACTCTGCTAAGTGAAGAACTAACTCCAGAGCCACAGCCTGTCATTCAAGCCTACAGCTGTCATAGTTGAGACCCAGTAAATGGACATATGTGCCTCTTGCTTTCTGGGCCTCTACCTTAGCTAGTCCTTATTCCATATGGGCTATGCTGCTTGCCCAAAGCCACCTTTCCTATCACATTCCCATTTGTTTAACTCTACGTGATTCACTAAGTCTGTTTACATGTCTTTATTAGTTCTTCAGGATCACTTTTCTGTTACCTATCAGTGGAGAACCATTTCCACTCCACATGTCTTTGTTATAGTACAGGAAGCTCAGTGTATAGATAGGACCCCTTGTAGGTCATCTTTGTGTCCACTACAGTATTCTGTAGATTGCTTGCTTCCCACCAGGCGTTCAGTAAGTCTTATTGAATGAGTAAATGCACTTAAGTACAGTTGATAGGCCCTAACTCTACTGCTGCTGGTTAGAATTCATTATAAATACTCTGTAAAATACACAGTCCTTTGGAAAAGGAGTGTCTGTTTGACAGTTGTATTTGATGAATAGTTGACAGAAAATAAAGCACAGGCTGGCTGATATTGCTGGTGTGTCATTAAAACACTGATGATTTAGTGGTGAGATTTTTCCTAATCAGCATTTCTCAGAATCTTCCACTCACTCTTGTGTGACAGTCCTTAGCTGGAAGAGATCTCAACTTACAGTGGTAGTCTCATTTAACTCGAGCTTTTAGGATGGCTTGGTGCTGCTTACAGTATGCTGATTTTTATTTCTCTTCAAAGTCCAAAGCAGTACATTAAGAATTTTTTCTTTTGGAAGCTGGAGAGATGGTTTGGCAGTTAGTACTGGCTGCTCTCTCAGAGGACCTAGTTTGGTTCCTGTAACTGCCTGTAATTCTTAATTCCAGAGAATCTGATGTCCTCCTGGCCTCAGGGCACTGGGCATGTATGCAATACACATACACAGGCAAAACAAACACAGAAAATAAAACTAAATAGATTGCTTGAATGTCACAGGTGGATCTCTGAGCTTCAGGCCAGCCAGAACTACATACTGAGGCCTGTCTCCCACCAAATCCCTGGAATAAAACCAACCAACCAACCAACCAACCAACCAAAACAAATAAAACAAGACCAAAACGAACAAACAAAACCCAAAATGTCTTATTTTAAAGAATTTTCAATTTTCTCATTTCAGGTCCCTGATAAGGTGTGTGTTCCGCACCCCCTTCTTCAGCTAGGGAGTGAACTTTGAGACAGGGTCGGTAGCCAAAGCCAACCTTGAGCTCATGTAGTCCAGGATGCCTCAAATGCTTGGCAAACTGTCCCTACCTTCTGGTTGCTGAGGTCACAGACAGGTGCCACCACTGCTGGCTCTAGGGGAAGCTTTGTGTGTATGATTTTTAAAAAAATTTTTGTTCATTTGATGTAGGGTCTTATTCTGCAGTCTGGTTAGGCTTTGGAAGATAAACTTCGCATGGTAAACTACAGGAATCTTTTCTCTAATGGTGGAACCAAGAGCAGCCTTTCCCAAAATAAAATGAAGACTGAGCTTTCAAGATTTAACTTGATTTTTTTTCTCCCTAGGCGGCTTACATTTTCTGTCATTTTATAAAATTTTTACCATTTTTTAATTCCTTATTTCCTTAAGTGCCAGTTGGATGCCAGGAGCTGCTCCAGGCCAAGGGGAAACAACGCAGATGCACTCTGCAGCTCCAGGCTGGAGGAGCGATGGTGTAGGAAGGAACATTCTGCCAGAGTCCCTGAAAACTCTGTCCTGGGGAGCCATTGTACTTGCCGGGCTGGGAGGCTTGCTCCACTTGCAGAAGCTTGCCCGAGTGTATTTAGAGTAGATGCTTAGTCTCCCGGACTTACTCTTCTGTTGCATTTCTCAAATGCAGGGCAGAAGCAAGGCAGAGAAGAGTGTTCATACTTAATCGAGCTGCTGCAGATGTTTGTGCAGTGCTGTGTGTAACTGCATTATGGGGTAGCTCGTTGGATTATTCTTCAATAAAATGCTGCTGAGGAACCCCATCTCCAACCCCCTTTCCACACGCTTTATTCCAGAGACAGCCAGCGGGAAAAGAAAGAAACAACAATAATAAAACAAAACAAAACACATGACTGGGAAAATGCAAGTGCTTGCTTGTTAAAGTCACAAGAATGCTCATTCAAGAAGCCAGGCAAATAGGTTGAAAGAGTGAGGCAAATCGCTGGCTTGGGGCTGGGGATGTAGTTCAGTGGTAGAATGTTTGCCTAGCAACTGAGGGTTCTGGGTTGGATCTCCAGTACCATAAACCAAACCGACAAATCCATACAGAACAAGTGAAAAGAGCAATCTGGGAAAGCCAGTGTGGTAGCTCATGGTTGTTGTGCTTTAGTGTACCTCAAAAGGAGAAAGCCTTTTCCTCCTTCCCTCCCTCCCATCATTTCTTTCTTTTTTACTTTTTTTGAGAGACAGACTTTCTCAGTATAGTCCATGCTAGCCTTTGAAACCTGCAGCCTTCCTGCCTCAGCCTCTAAGTGCTAAGATTTGAGGTCTGAGATCTCCAAGTTAGAGCCAGAGGGTGATGGTTGCTTACAGTATCACCTGTGCTTTCTATGTTGGCACTAGAACATTCCTCCATTTCGAAGGTGCAGGTAATTGGAATTTATATTTCAAGTGTACAGTTAAGTTTAGTGTTTTGCTGTTTGTCAGAGTGTGCTAGGTAAGAGTGGACACTGGAGGTTTGGGAAGGCGTCTCAGCTGGGGGGAGTTGCTTGCCATTCAAGTGTGAGGACCTGAGTTTGGATCCCCAGGACCCATGTGGAGCCAGATACAGCAGTGTGCACCTGTGATCTTTGTGCTGCTAGTACATCGACTCCCTAGAAGTCTGCAGACAAGCTAGTCTGACGTGGGTAGTGGTAAGTCAGAGACCCTGTCTAAATACAGCAAAAGGTGCACACTGACACCCAAGGTTGTCTCTGACCCCAAATGCCCTGGCACATGTGCCTACCCATACACATTTTAGTTTTAAAAGTTGGATTCTGGAGCTATGCAGCTGTGTTTAAATCCTGGCTCCTGCTTCACTTGGTGTCTCCACTGAGGTAATAGAACCTGACTCGGGCTTGGTAAGGTTAGAAGTTAGTAAGGAGCACAGAGCGAACACAGTGGGCCCCACTCACTTGCTCTAATGCTGCCTTCGGGAGTCAGAGTTAGACTGCTGGTCTAATGTCAGTCATGTGTGTGATATGTGTGGTCTCAACCTCGAAGGCATTACTAAGATCTGCTTGCAAAGAGGCTTTGCAAATAGGTGGGGGATTTTCCATTGTCAATCAGAAGTGAGGGGCTACTATGAAAAAGGCCCAGGAGGAGCCTGGGACTCCTTTCTGAGTAAGGGCGTGCTCCATCTTAATTCATCTGCTCAGCCTCAGGACTAAAGCTAAAGCATTAGGAAGAGTGTCTTTCTCTTCTTCCTCTTTTAAAGTGAAATTTCAAAAGTGGTCAAGAGTCAGTCTGCGGTGTTAAGTAGAGTGGTTCTGTGGAGGTACTTTGAGTGATTTTTGTTTTCCTGTGCTGCCAGATTTTATTCTTTTTTATTTTTGCGGTATGCTATTAAGTTGATTGGTTATATATGAACTGGTATTGAATAATGCTCTCTTAAGGGAAATGTAGATACGGTTAAATATTTTAAAGTCTCTATCCCAAGAGATTCTGAGTTCATTTAATTGTTAACAGAAGAAATAGTAGTGTAAATTTACATGATTTTTTTTTCTTTTTTTTTTTGAAAGAGTTGAAACCCAGGCTATCACTGAAATTAAAATCCTTATGCCTCTGCCTTCTGAGTGCTGGGTTACATGCTTGTGCTACATGCCTTGTTTGCAAACTATATGCTTATATCTATCTATCTATCTATCTATCTATATCTAATCTATCTATCTATCTATCTATCTATCTATCTATCTAATTATTTATTTTTTAATCTCTAGCTGGCCTGGAATTCATTCTGTAGACCTTATTGGCCTAGAGCACAGACGTCCTGCTTCTGCCTCCCGAGTGCTGGGATTAAAGGCATGTGTTATGATCGGCTAGTCATTTTAAGGGGGAAGGGTACAACTGCAGTCCCTTTGTGTATTTATTTCTAGATTCTAGGTGTCTGGCTTCTTTCTTGTATCACAATGGGATGGTAATAAAGCCTTAAAACTTGAGTATGACTGTGATTAGTGGGTGACTCAAGGATCATAAAGTGACTTTATCTTTCATCTTATTATAATGTTATAAACTTTTTGAAAGTACTTAATTTACTCCCACGCAGGACACAGTAAACCGATAAAAGCCAAGATATTAAAGCCAGGATAATAGACAGTTCTGGGTGCTGATTATGGGGCAGGCACAGTCCCCAATCTTTTATATGTGTTAGCTAAATTAACCCTCACATAAACTCTGAATTATGCATGTCAGTTCTGTGTCATGCGTGAGGTTCAGAGAGGGCCAGTAAGTAGCAGTCCTGGGGTCTGCACTGAGGTCTTTGAGATTTAATATCTGATTCTTTCTTTCCTTTTCTTCTCCCACCTCTTTCTTTCTTTTTAGGGTCTAGCTTGAACCCCAGGCCTCATACATGGCACACAGGTGCTCTACGGTGGACAGACACTCCTGCAGAATACACTGCTTGGTACAATGTAGAAGGAATTACAGGGTTTCCATTGCTTGCCCCTTTGTGTTTTGGAAGCCGGGTTAGTCAGTCTCTTCCTCTCTAGCAGTCTAAAGGAGGAGCCTCACTTGAACATCACACATTTTGATTTCAGAATTGTTTTCAAGTTTAGCTATGCCAAAGTAGGCAGAGTTTAAAAAGCCACAGCCTAATTTGTCAATGTTTTTCTCCAGCCTTCTCTCTTTTCTTTCTTAAAACCCCCACTTCAGAGGAGCCCACCCGTTGCATTGTTGATAGAAGAAAAGCAAGGAAGTTTCTTTTTGTGGAGAGAGGAAATGGCTTCGGTCAGGACTTCATCCATATTAGGTATAAACTAAATATAGCTGTGTGATCCAGGGCTGAAGTCACACTTACACAGCTTCCTAAGCTGGGATAATGAGATCAGCCAGTACTTTTCAATCTGCCTTCCTCCCTTGCTTTTGGTTCACTGGAAAGGCTACTCCGTGGATTAGTCCTGTGGTCTATATATGTCTCTGTTCCTTAAAATATGTTAGAACGTTTACAGGGACTCTTAAAGTAAACGTAAAATAAGCAAGGGAAATATTTTGACTTTGTCATTGTGTCGCTATCCCCACCCCCACTCCCTTCAAACTGGCTTTTTAAGTGTTAAGCCTTTGTCAAAGGTATCTTTACTTGTGGCTGGTCCTGTGTGAGCAGCATGATCTGTAAGTTTTGTTGTTTAGTGTTTTCTCTGCTTAGATCCCAGTGTAGTTAAATGGCAATAAGGTTTGTTCTGATTGGCTGCCTATAGAGGAAGGCAGAGGAACAGCAAGATGGGAGAAGCCTCCTGTTTTAGGCCAGAGCACATATTGTTCTCAGATAAGGGCTCTTGAAGCTCCCCAAAGCACTTCTTGCTCACAGTAACTGTGTTCAGCACTTGTGGTCCTTCTTAGAGCCCTTTGCAAGCGTGCCAAGATACCCAACCACATGAGAATGTGCATGCCCCTAAGGGAAGCCTTGTTTCTGCTTCTGGCTTGTCGTTCTAAAAAACTTTTTTGAGACAGGCTCTTATTGTAGCCCAGGCTGGCTGGAACGCACTGTAGAGTCCAGGCTGGTCTCAAACTTATGGCAGTCCTTCAGCCTCAGTCTGCCAAATGCTAGGACTTACGAGAAGCTACCATGGCCATCTAAGGCTTAACTTTCTTTTTTTTTTTTTTTTAAGATTTAATTAATTAATTAATTAATTAATTAATTTTTGGTTTTTCGAGACAGGGTTTCTCTGTGTATCCCTGGCTGTCCTGGAACTCACTCTGTAGACCAGGCTGGCCTCGAACGATTTATTTTATTTATATGAGTACACTGTAGCTGTCTTCAGACACACCAGAAGAGGGCATCAGATCCCATTACAGATGGTTGTGAGCCACCATGTGGTTGCTGGGAATAGAACTCAGGACCTCTGGAAGAGCAGTCAGTGTGAGTCAGTGAGTGCTCTTAACCGCTGAGCCATCTCTCCAGCCCAAGGCTTAACTTTCAAAGGTAAAATTTTATTTATTTAGGAAGTCTCATTCTGTAGTTCTGGCTGACCTGGAGCTCACTGTGTAGACTGCCAGGCTGACTTAAAATTTGCAGAGATTTCCTATCTTGCCTACTCAATTACTGGAGTCACAGGCATGTGCCACAATGCCTGGCTGCTCATGGCATCTTATGAGAAATAGCTTGGAACAGAACTAACTCTTAACGAATTGAATTTCAAGTGTCTTAGGGACTCAGTTTCTGAAGCTGAATGTTCTCCAGGATCAGTTGAGGTAGCTTCTGCACCCTTCTCTGACCTCCTTGCTCCCTTAGCAGAACAAGCCCCTTCTGCTCTCTGTTTCAGCTTGTGCCCTTTGTGCCATTCATCCGAATCTCATCCCATGCTGCTTTGTTCCTGTGAATTCCAGGAGTTCAGGACCAGGGCTGGTTAATCTTCACTGGATCTTAAGTCAAATGTCCGAGAAGTTGAGTCTATCTTCATTGTCAATGTGGTTGGATTTGTAGTCATCCTGGAGACACACTTGGTGGTGTCCATGGCATTTCTAGAGAGGTGTAACTGAAGATTGAAGATGTGCCCCTAATATAGGAGGTACCTTCCCTGCAGAAGTGAAGAGGAAAAGGATTGTTGTGTATGCTGGCATTCACTTCACTTGCATGCTGCCCTTGGTGGATGCAGAGAGGCCAGGGGCCCTTCTGCCTCAGTGCTTGCCCTCCTGTGTCAGACTAGCCTTTCAGACTATGAGCCAAACAAGTCCTCCTTAAGCTTCTTTTGTCAGTATTTTGTCATAGTAATGAGGAAATGGTGAGTCTGTTTCGTCTGTTATAGCTTCCACCTACCACAGTAGGGTAAGTAGAGGTATGTAAGAGCTAGTTCATTAATTCAGGAAATATTCATGTATAATACAGGTATAAAGTTCCACAAAGACTGTTCTGCCTGTTGCTGGTGTGGGTTCCATGTTACATCATAGCAAACACCACAGATGAATGTGTGTTTGGTCTCTAAGCTTACAGCATGCGATTTGGGTTTGACCAGGAGCTTATTCTATAGCCACTGGTCTGAACCTAATAACAGGTTAGTGAGGAGTGTTAGAGTCATAAAGTCCTGTAACTGGCAGGCCAGGCCAACTCCTGCGTGTATGCTGATAGATCTCTGCTGTTGGCTGTAAAGTGGGGGCTGTCTAGTCTAGTCTAGGTTTATTTTATGCAAGGTTGTAGCCTTGGGCTTACGTGTAGACTCAGATAGAAAGAAAGTTAAAGCCTGGGCTGGTGTGTGTGTGTGTGTGTGTGTGTGTGTGTGTGTGTGTGTGTGTGTGTAGAGCTCAGGTGCTTGCCTAGCATGCTCAAGGCTCCCAGTCTAATTCCCAGACCATGTGGTTCCAGTATAATTGGAAGGTGGAGACAGGAGGCTCAAGTTCACTGCTATCCTTGTCTATACAGTGAAGTCAAGGTCAACCATATAGGAGACCCTTTCTCAAAAAATGGGCTGATGGCAGGGAGAAAGTTGACATCGGAGATGTCATCTGAGCAGTTTTCTGAGATTAAGTTTTAATAGCTGGAGTAAAAATTTGTAATATAAAGAAAAAAATCTAAATAAAATGCCTAGACTTACATTTATCGAGTGACAGTATTTTACATTGGAATATCCTAAATGACCAAGCTTTGCTTCCTGCAAATGTAAATGTTCTTAATCTTAGCCTATTTCCTGAGTCCTAGTCCAAAGTCAGATTCCTGCCTTGAGCTTACTTCTTTGTCCTGGCCCTTCCTCATTCCCATCCCTAAAAGCTCTCCACACCAAAAGCATTTAGAAATGTTTTAATTGACATATTAATACTATATTTTATTAACATTTATTAATTTTATATTTTATTGGCATATTTATTTTAACATAAATTATATGTTTTAGGATGGCATTTTTTCACATGTATATAATATTTTGAAGGGCTGGTTTGGTGTTTTAAAGCACCTGTCACTCTTACCAAGGACCTGGGTTCAGTTCCCAGCACCCACATGGTGGCTCATAACCATCTGTAACTTCAGTTCCAGGGGATCTGACACCCTCTTCTGATCTCTGCAGTCAAAACAACTGATTCATATCAAATTTAAAGATTAAATATGTTTTGATCATGTTCATTCTACCCATGACTCACTCTTTCTAACTGTCGTTAATTCTTGTCTGTTTTTTAAGCCAGAGGGTTTCTTCAGGGTTGCACAGTAGAGCATGGATGAGAGGTTAGGTACTAGAGCCCCTTACCAGCAGCAGTTCTGTTCCCTCCCCCACTCCCACCCCCCTTTTGAGACAGGGTTTTTCTGTGTAGCCTTTGTTGTCCTGGAACTCAGTCTATAGACCAGGCTGCCTTTGACCTCTCAGTCATACGCCTGGGGTGCTGGGATTAAAGGTGTGGGTCACTGTTGCCCAGCCTGTGGCTATATTATTCTGTGAGGTGAGGATTTAAGAAGCATAGTTTGGCCTTGCATTCGCTATGTGCCTAACCTTGACCTTCTGATCCTCTTGTCTTCGTTCTCCACATCATGTGTTTGCTACTACAGCTGGTTTATGGGGTGCTGAGGATCAAACGCGGGGCCGTGGTGCTGGACAAACTGCTTTCCTAATTGAGCCACTCTCTAGCCCCATTGCTATCATTATTAGTCTACTGTTTAACTTAGTAGGGGTCCCAAAATTGGCTATTACACAATGTTGTGCTATAATAATTAATGTCTTATAACTAATCTGCATATTCATATAATTCTGTTTTCAGCGTTTACCCTCACATTATCTGATTTGCGCTATGTTTTGTGTTTTGAGTCAGGGTCTTATGTAGCTGCCTGACTTGGGTATAAACTCAGGTCCTTTGGAAGAGCAGCAAGAGCTTATAACTGCTGGGCTGTTGTTTCTCCTGCCATTAATTTAGTATTTTGAGACAGGGTCTTACTGTGTATCTTAGGTAGGCCTCAAACTTGCTGTTCTTATGCCTTAGCCTCCTGAGTGTTGGGAGTTAGAGGGATTTGCTGTCCCCTGCTGTTCCTAACAGTTTGTTTCTTTCCCTTTTTTTGCTGGGGCAGATGGTCTCACCCGTAGCCCAGGCTAGCTGGACACTGTGCAGACCAGGCTGGCTTGGAACTAGCGACAGTTCCGAGCACAGAGGTTTCAGTTGTGTCCTTTTTACGGTTTCCGAGTTGGGGGGAGGGCGTGGTCTCTTGTGTTGCTGACCTTGAGCTCGCCCTTCAGCTGAGCATGACCTTGAATTCCTGATGCTTCTGCCTCACCGCCCCACTCGGGGCTGACAGCTTTGTGTCACCATGCCTACCTTACAGTGTCTTTATTGGAGAGTTTGGAAGAGAGGTTTCTAGGGGAAAAGGTGGCTATGCTTTCTTCTGGAAAAATAACAGACTTTGCCTTTGTCTCGGGCTTTGGCTAGTGATCATAATAAGTAAGCAGGGCTATGGTTTTCAGTGTGGCCCTGCTCTGCTCAGGTGGAGTGTCTGCGGGTTCAGATGAGACAGTTGCGGTTTGATCTGGTAGAGATTGACCCCCTCTTCTGTTCAGCATGTCCTTCAGGAGGGAACGGAAACTGGGCATTCTCAGCTGGGGCTAATTCCTTCCAGTAGCTTTTGATTAGTTACTTTGCATTCAGTATTTTAAGATTCAACTTTTATTATATTTTAGCATTTATGCAGCTTTTATAAACATTTGATGTATTTTCTTACTGTTAAAAAAAAAAAAAAACCCTTTCCATTCCCACCTACCTCTCTCCCAAGTGTTGCTGAGTCTGAGAGTGGTTTTTGGTCTATAGACTCTACAGGGGAATAGACATCTGGGGCTGGTCACTACCTACTCTCCTCAAAGGTTCCAAAGTCTCTTGAGCCCTTTGTTACTTCCCTTCACCCCAGTCATAATCATGACAAACATAAGGTTGTATTTTTCCCTGTTCAGTCTGACCATTTGTTTCTATCCATCGCCTCTGACAGCCCTGCCCGTCCTGGCTCCCACTTGTCTGTCATCAGCTCTATACCTGCGGCCAGATTTCCATGTGTTAGATTCTTTTTTTTTTTTTTTTTTTTTTTAATTTTTTCGAGACAGGCTTTCTCTGTGTAGCCCTGGCTGTCCTGGAACTCACTCTGTAGACTAGGCTGGCCTCGAACTCAGAAATCCACCTGCTTCTGCCTCCCAAGTGCTGGGATTAAAGGCGTCCCCGCGCATGTGTTAGATTCTTATTGCCTTAAATGGAAACTGTGCTTTGGCCTCAG
This sequence comes from Arvicanthis niloticus, assembly GCF_011762505.2. Lineage (NCBI taxonomy): Eukaryota > Metazoa > Chordata > Mammalia > Rodentia > Muridae > Arvicanthis > Arvicanthis niloticus. The sequence continues at coordinate 19,561,315 of NC_047662.1, forward strand.
TGTCCCTATCTCATTCCTGTCATTCTGTTCTGATCTCATGCTGTTTGTTTCCTCTTCTTCAGATGAGCCCATCAGTATAGAGCACGGAATACCTATGCTCTCTGCTTCTCAGTGGATTCTTGCTGATCACGGTCCACATGTTTAGAGATGTTCATCTAGTCACTGGTTAAATATTTATAACATAAAATGTGTCTTCTTCCCCATTTTACAGAGAAGAAAACAGAGCCAGAGAGATTAAGTTTCCAGTATCACAGGTGGTGAAGTAGAAAAATCAGTATGCTTCAAAGCAGGCATTCCTTCTGAGAGACATTGTGTTCTGTCTCCGCACTCAGGGGGCAGAGGCAGGCAGATCTCTGTGAGTTTGAAGCCAGCCTAGTCTATAAAGTTGTTCCAGGATAGCCAGGGTGACACAGAGAAAAAACCCTGTCTTGAAAAACCAAAAAAGAAAAAGAAAGCTCTTGGTAAACATTTATCAAACAAACCAATGAATTGTTTCTTCTTTGAGCCTTTTAATGTGGGTTCCGAAGTCTTTTGTGGCTTAGTCCTGTGCTCACTGAGCCTACTTAGCAACTTCATTCCCCTTGATCTAGATGTCTGTGGGCATTGCCTCTGAAGCAGCTCCCTGTCTTTTCTCTGAGTACTTGGCTGCCCTTAAGCACTTAGTAGTTTTATATTGATATTATCTGTTTCTTTCACAAACTGTAAGATTCTGGAGATCGGCTCTGTTCATTCCCCCTTGTTAGCCCCGCGCCTGCTGCGATGCTTGGAGACTGCTGGGAAGTGGAGCCGGCTTCCAGGCACAGGGGCTGTCAAGTGTTCTCAGACCTTGCGGGCAGATGCTACCAGCTCACTCGCAGCTTAGGGCAGTCTAGATGGCAGCCATGAGAAAGAGCTGACTGTAGGTGGACAGCACCCTGGGCTGCCGCTGCTGCGCCACTCAGAGTGTTCCTCTTCTTATTCCTTGTCATGCATGCATCCTTCTCCTTGGTGGTAACCCTGGAGACTAAACCCACCGAGCTAACCCCAGCCAGTCTAAACTAGAGGTAAATGGTTTAGCCACTTGTGATCATAAATAACAGAAGTGCTGTGTTCAGTGTGGCTTCAACAGGTAAGAAGACACTGTGTGTGTGTGTGTGTGTGTGTGTGTGTGTGAGAGAGAGAGAGAGAGAGAGAGAGAGAGAGAGAGAGAGAGAGAGAGAGACAGACAGACAGACAGACACACACACACACACACACACACACATACATACACACACCAGGTACCAGCTGTTTCAGAAGTGCTGTGTTCAGTGTGGCTTCAACAGGTAAGAAGACACAGTGTGTGTGTGTGTGTGTGTGAGAGAGAGAGAGAGAGAGACACACACACACACACACACACACACACACACACACACCAGGTACCAGCTGTTTCCTTCTGACTCTCTTTTTTGCTCTGACTTGTGGTATTGATTTCAACCTCAGGATACTATCAGATCTGCCACGATATCACATCCAAAAGGGTTCCCCTTCTACAGTCTTTGGTGTTGTGTGTATCAAAGACTCTGAGAACTGAACCCCAGGGCTTTTGCATGCCAGGAAAATGTTTTCTTACTGAGCTCTGTTCCAGCTCTCTCCCTGGGATCCACAGGTGAGTCATCTAAGGAGGAGGTTCAGCTTTATAAACACTCGTGTATGTGGCTGGGGCCTTTTCTTTTAAAAATAGAATTATTAGCCACATTTCTAGCTGAGTCAGAATTTTGTCATTTAGCAAGGAAATGGACATCTGAGACTGTCTCAGCGAAGGCTTCTTTCCGGCTCTTCAGCGTAATCATGGGTAGCTGTGCTGAAGAGGGCAGGAGCCCATTTTTGTTAACACACTGAGTTTGAGTCCAAGTGACCCTGGCAGTGACTGGGGATAAGGTTATTCAGATAGGGGAGCACAGTAGGTGCTGTATTTCAGTTTGCCTTTTAAATTAAAGAGTAATATGAAAAAGCATTTTGTACAGTTTGAATTTCCTCAATTCCCAGTCATTTAGACTAAAGCAAGACATTGTCAAGTATATTGTTTTCATAAGAAATGCCAACTAAGAAGAAGAGCCAGTAGTGACTCATTAAACCAAAACACAAATTATTGGGGTGGGGGTGGCTTATGGCCTTTCCCCCTCCCCTTGAGAAAAGGGTCCATCTGCCTTTATCTGGGATTAAAGGCCTGTACCACCACATCCAGCTGCTCTTGAATTTCAGTATCTGGTTGTCTTTATGAGACTATAACTGGCTTGGATTAGTTAATTTATAGTATGCTCTGGTTTAAGATGAGATAGGATAGATTTTATTTATTTATTTATTTATTTATTTATTTATTTAGAGAAAGGAGTTCTATGTAGCCTTGTCTGGCTTGGACTATGTACAGACCATGTTGGGACTCAGAGATCCTCCTGCCTTTGCTCTCTGAGTGCTGGGATGAAAGGCATGCACCATCACTATGGACCAACAAAAAGCATCCTTTTAATAGTGAGTTAGTTAATGTTATTTACCCACTGGTTGTCAGTTACTGACCTTCAAAAAGCAGGGTCCAAAGGAGAGTTTAACCTTGGAGGTGTCCTGAATCAGACCTGAAGCCAGATCTGGTCATTTGCATTTAGATCTATTTCATTGAAGACTTTGTTCCTAGGTGTTTGAGACTCCTGCTTGTGAGTACTTCCCAACAGATCCCCTATCTCCAGACCTTTTCTACAATCATTCTGGATTCCTAATTCATTCTCCTGTATTTTGGGTAGAAAGGTTTTGGTTTGCTGTGAAAGGTTCATGTCTATATGCTAAATATTGTAAATTTATATATTATATTTGTCATACACAAATTATACATATCTAAAAGAAAGGGCGTTCACTGAGTAGCAGTCTCTCCACCCCTTACTTTGGGGCCTCCTGTTATTGTGTGCATTAACTGTTGATTTCCCATAACAATCTGATCAGGTCTGTACAGTCCTTTGTAGAAGAGGCTGACAGCCTGCCGCAGCCAGGGTTGCTTGACTGCAGGAATGGTGGGGTTTCCTGAGACTTGTCTAGGTGAGCACTCCTAGCTGGCTGGCACCCTTTGCCGAGTGAGCAGATCCATGGATGAACTGGATCAATTCCAAGAACTTGCTTTGCAAGAGCAGAGTTCATCTTCAGAGGTAAATGCTCTGTGTGCCCTCCTGGAGTTGCATCTAGCCCTGATTGGTTGTACTGTGACTTCAGAAGGGGTCAGTCAGTTCCTCTCTCAGTGGCATAGGCTTCAGGAACAAGGAAATGAGAAACACCTGAAGTCTGCAACCTTTTGTTGTTATTTTGAGACAGGGTCTCTCTATTATGGAGCTCTGGCTGTCCTGGGACAAGTCTGCAGTCTTGTTCTTGGCTGTTTTATTTACAAAGACAGAACTTGGGAACAACATGATTTCTCTATGCCATATCATGACTTTGTTTATCAAATTATAATACTGTGATATGGTACAGGCTGGCCATAGTTCTAGAGTTTTGGTATCCTAAGCAAAGATTATTTTGGCTTCATTCCGGTTGTTGTACTCAGTTTTATGTACTTATGGAATAGTTTATTAGTTTATTGTATGTCTGTGGTCGTGGTGTGTGTGTATGTGTTTGTAGGTCAGAAGACAACTTTTTGAAGTAGACTTTTCTTCATTTACCTTTACATGGACCTTGGGGATTGAACTCAGATCACCAAGCTTGTGCTACAAATGCCTTTACCTGCTAAGCCATTTATTTCATTGGCCTTATATAGAGTATGCCGTAAAACACTTCCACGGGCCCCTACATGCTCAGTGTGTACATACAGACAAGCTAGCATAGATACACAAGACATAAATAAAAATAAATTTATGGGGGGGGGGCAAGGATCAAAAACAAAACACAAGGCCATAATATATATACACATACATATACATAATGCCAGTCGGAAGGCTTTAATGTGGAAGGTTCTTGGAGTCTTTCCCCTCTGTTCTCTGAAAGACAAGGAACTCTGAAGACTCTAGTGATGGAGTGTTTTAGCTGAAGGGCTTGTTAGGCTTGTCTGTCTTGTCTCTCCCCCCCCCCCCCCCATGGTTTCTCTCTGTGTAGCCCTGGCTGCTCTGGACCGAAGTATGTAGAGAGGCTGGCTTTGAACTCAGAGATCCTCCTGCCTCTGTCTCCTGAGGGCTGAGATTAAAGGTGTGCACTACCACCTTGTGTGTGTGTTCCTTTTATTTTCTCTTCCAGTTAAAGAATTAAAAGGCAGGAAAATTCTAAAGCCCAACAGGCAGTAGCACCTCAAGCACTGCAGACAGAATCAGAAGTTAGGGAAGGAGGGTATTGGAGACATGCACGCTGCAGACACATGCAGGGAAAAGACCCTCTGCAAGCCTCTGCAAAGCTGAAAGCCACCTCTTCTTGAGGTCTGCCGGTTTTGAAGCCCCGCAGAGCCTTCCTCCTCTACTTTGGGATTGGTCAATTTGAAGACAAGACAGCTGATTGGTCCACAACAGTTATGTGATTTGACCAGCTATGGCCCTGAGGTTGTTGAGCCAGTCCTTCAGCAGGGGGCCTGCTAGTGGGAGACAAGGCTTTTGTTTGTCTCAGAGGAGGCTGAGGAAGAAGCCAGCCATCGGACTTGGAGCTTCACCACCTTTATTACCTAGTCATGGCCCCTTCCCTGTCTGCCCACCTAACTCCTACCTAGTCTCTCACTAGGGCTGAACCTAGGATGACATGCGTGCTAAGCAGGCTTAACAGAACTTGAAGATGAAGAGTTAGGGGACATTCATTTACCATGTTACTTTGTGACTGACTTGTAAATAAATCTAAGTCAGAGCAAGTCATTTGAGTGCTCATAGCTCTGGCTCCCTCCCTCCCTCTGTCCCTCCCTCCTTTTCTCATTAGTTATGGTTTTGGCTTAGGGGTTTTATTCCATAGAACTGGTTCTCAACTTGGGAGCCCCTTTGGGGTAATGTATCAGATATACTGCATATCAGATATTTATATCACGATTCAGAATAGCAGCAAAATTACAGTTAATGAAAGAACAACGAAATAATTTTATGGTTCAGGTCCCCACAACATGGAACTGTATTAAAGGTTGCAGCATTAGGAAGGTTTGAGAAACCACTGCCCTTAGGTTCATTAAGTGCTGGCCTCAAGTTTACTGTGTCATCTGCTAGTATGAAACTCATTCCTCTTGCCTCAGTCGCCTGCATTCTGGGCTACAGGTGTGGACACCCACAAGGCATTTAATTTCAATCACTAAAATCTACACTAAGGTAAACGGAATATTAAACCATGTAAGTCATTCTTTTGGTCATACATTGCTCTGTGTGTGCTCTAGAACATTCGTGGAGGTGAAGAATTCAGTGATTAGTAGGTGGTTCTTGTCTTCAAGTTCCAGCTTCGTACCAGGGGAAGAGACCCTGGTTACCATCACCCCTCACTCCTGGTCTTGGGAAACAGATAAAGTTAGTAAAGCCCCCGTTTAGTTAGTTTTAAGTGTGACTAAAGACTGATTAAACTAGGTTTTCTAAGTGAGCAGTTCCTTAACCTTGACTTAGTAAAACATTAAAATATTCATGGTGTCTGCCCCTGACCCTATTCTGTAATGCGGGCGATAATCCAGTGGTTTCCCATTAAATGCCAGTGTCCTGCAGTTGCAGAATCACAACAGGCCTGGAGGAGGAGGGGCTAGTGAGTGAGAGCCACTTCAGGACAAAACTCAAATGAGTGCTGAGATCTACCCCACCTCTGAATATAACTAATTATCTTCCCTTGGCCAACCCTGAACTGGTGATCCTCTTGCCTCAGTCTACTGAGTGTTAGGAACACAGGCATATCCTATCAAAAACCTGCTGATATTCCTTTTTTGGGGGTTTTGGTGTTTGTTTTTTGTTGTTTTGAGACAGAATCTTAAGTATATATAATCTTGGAATTTATTTGTAGACCAGGCTGGCCTTGAACTCAGAGATCCTCCTGCCTCTGCCTCCTAGGTGCTGGGATTAAAGGTCTGCACCACCCTGCCTGGTTTATGTATTGAGTTTTAAGCCTGCATTTTCTCCTTCGTTCAGATTGGATGGTTTTTACTCTTTAGTTTATAGGTTCTTTCCTCTCTGCCTTCCGTTTGACTTTTGAGGCTGTATTGGTCAGCTTCCTGTTACTATAACAACTGAAAAGTTTTGTTTTGGTTTATGGTGTTGAGACTCACAGCTTTGGTATGGAATCTGGATGGCAGTAGCTGGTAGTACATGGCAGAACAAATTACTTATTTATTTGTCTAAGAAGCAAAAGAGAAGAGGAAGGTATTGAGGTCCCGTAATCTTGTCAGTGGCATGTCTACAGTGACATAAAGTTCCTATTAGGCCCCATCTTGTAATCGTCTGTAGTGCCTTCCATTTGGGCCATGGGGACCAAGCTTTTCAGGTGGGCGAGCTACTAGTACCGAAATCTCAGCAGAGTCGTCTGCTGACCCTTTTATTTTGGTTACTATGTGACTTTGGGTTTTAAAGTAGCTGGTGGTTCTTTGTGTCTTCTGTTTATACTGCTTTGCTGTGAGGATTGCTAGGGTTTCATTTGTTTCAAGGCTTATCAAAGCCTTTTTTATCTCAGCTCTTAGATATTTTGTCAGGTAATTTTCTTATCTGTCATCTTGCTTTAGTTGCCTTTTAAAGATTTGGTTTGATAGAGTTCTTGGTATTGCATAGCACTTCATTCTAACAGCCCGTTCGACTCTTCTGTTTAATCCTGTCAGGGAGTACGGGAGAGGCTGTGGGAGCAGGGGCAGAAGTACAGCCCTGTAGGCAGAGAAGGGGGAAGTCCAGGAGCTATGGGGCCCACTGACAACCACAGCTGGGGGAGTCAGTGCTGTGACCTGACAGAGACAAATGCCACCTGACCTTCCACCCAGCTCACCAGTACATACCCTTTCCTCTGGATCTCTGTCCAGAATCAAGCTAGGGTTCCTGCCCCCACCTCTGAAATTGGAGTCTTTGGATGTGAGACCAGATTTTTTTTTTTTTGCATGTTTTCCTTGTATTATTTTATTTTACTATTTATTATTATTCATTCTCTCTCTCTCTCTCTCTCTCTCTCTCTCTCTCTCTGTGTGTGTGGGGGGGTGAGCACTTGTCACGGCAGGCTTGTGGAGTAGGTTTCTTCCACCATTCTGTGTGTTTGGGGGATCAAGCCTAGTCTTCAGCCTGTGTGACAAGCTCTTGACCTGCTGAGCCATCTTGCTGGTACATTCCTTTGGTTCTTAAAATAAAAGCATACAAGTTTTAAATTTTAAAATACTTTTTAGGTGTCCGAGTGTTTGCCTGCATATGTGTTTGGTGCTCATGGAGGCTAGAAGGGGCCTCCTTCAGATCCCCTGAAACTGGAGATACAGACAGTTGTGAGCCACCATGTGGATTCTGGGAACTGAACCAGGGCCCTCCTGAAGAGAAGCCAATGCTCTTAACCGGGGCGTCTGTCTAGCCCGTTCCTTGGATTCTTTTAAATCAATAAAGCTGAAGAAGTAGACTTGCTTTAGAAAGTAGATTTTTGCACAACTTTCAGAATTAGGACTTAGTGATTCATTCTGGCCATAAATTCTGAATATGTTTTGTTCTTAATAAAAAAAGAGTTTTTAGTAAAGTTCATTTATGACTATCCTGTGCTCTCTGATTACAGTGGTGTCTGGGACCCTCTTTCTTTGGGCACCTTTTGTTTCTTCTCCTTTTTTGGTTTTTCGAGACAGGGTTTCTCTATGTATCCCTAGCTGTCCTGGAACTCACTCTGTAGACCAGGCTGGCCTCGAACTCAGAAATCCACCTGCCTCTGCCTCCCAAGTGCTGGGAGTAAAAGCGGGCGCCACCACCGCCCGGCTGTTTCTTTTTTAAAGCTCTCTTGGCTCTTATTATTTTGTTTCGTTCAGAAAGCTTTGGTGTTAGATGTGACACCCAGGGCTTTGTGAGCACCGGAACCCTGAGCTATCTCCTCAGCTACTACCTAGTATTAGTTAGGAATTCAGTGACTTGTTACTGATGTGGTATTTTACCGATGCACTTCAGAGTGGTGCAGGGTTATTTTAGGAAAACAGTGCTTCCCCCCAACCCCAAACGTGTATCACCAATTATTATAGTTTGTTTAGGAAGTGGCAGGGGCATTGTCTGTGGAGGGAGAGAAAAGAAACAGAAAGTATGCTTTTGTAGACTCAATTTCTTTAAAACATGCTATGGTTTTAGATGCTTTTTCCACCCAAATGTTGCACAGGGAACGGTAATGCAAATTGCCTTCTGCTCATAGACACTGCATGGCTGTTTGCTGTGTGTGTAAACAAGCAGGCGGACTTCCATATGTCTTGTTTCCCTTTTCGCTTTGGTAAGACCAAAACCCCCAAACGATGCATTGTTCAGATGAAGCAGGCTGAGGAAGCAGTGCTCTTGGCTGCCATTGTGAATGACCACCGCCGTGCAGGATTAGCTGAGGTGGCTTTCTCCTGAGACAGGCTGGGATGGCTGAGGCTGCCCTCCAGCTTGCTCTGTAGTAGATGACTGAATCTTGATCCTCCTGCCTCTGCCTCTCAAGTGCTGGGATTGTAGGTGTGTGGCACCACACCTTTCTCCCCATCTCCCTTTGAATCTTGAGGGGTGACTGATAAAATTAAAGATTTGTCTGGCTTGAACTTCTGAAGGTTCTTCTTCATTCATCATTGTGCTCAGGGCAGTTAACTGCTTCATTCAAGTAGGATTAAAAAAAAGCTTAAACAAGTGTCTGATTATTTTTTTTGCTCCGTGAAATAACATGAATGTACGGTATTTATAATGTATTTTGTTGTTTGGTTGGTTGGTTTCTTTTCAGACAAGATTTCTATGTGTAGCCTTGGCTGTCCTGGAACTCAATGTAGACCAGGCTGATCTTGAACTCAGAGACCTGTTTGCCTCTGCCTTTTGAGTGCCAGGATTAAAGGCATGTGCCACCACTGCCAGGCTCTACCACCTTTGATCATTGGCAATTATTTAACTTGTTGAAGACAGATATCTATAAATTTCCTGGTTTTGTGTTGCCTTATAAAAAATAGTTTCCAGGCAGTGGTGGCCACACACACATTCAGCACTTGGTAAGCAAGGCAGTCTGACCAAACCCAGACCGAGGACTAAATTGGAGGCCAGCTTGGTCTACAGAGCAAGTTCCAGGACAGCCAGGACTACACAGAGAAACCCTGCATTTAAAAAGAAGGAGGAGAAAGGAGGAGGAAGAAGAGGAAAAGGAGGAGGAAGAGGAGGAAGAGGGGGAAGAATACTGTCAGACCCATGGCAGACCTGGCCTAAGTCAGATGTATGTGCCCTTGGATATGGTGTGTTTCTCAACGAAGCAGCCTGTGTTAATTTTCTATTTTGCTGTGATAAAAATTATGACCAAGGCAACTCATAGAAGGAAGGATAAATAAACCCTTAAGGGCTCTAGAGGAATGAGAGTTGTCACCATCATAGCGGGGATGTGTGACAATGGGAACAAGGCTTGGCTGCTACAGCAGCCACTGAGAGCTCACATCTTAAACCATAAATAAACCATGACTTATACTCCACCCCCAGTGACATACTTCTTCTACTAAGGCCACACCTCCTAGTCATATCTAAACTGTCACAAACTGGGGTCCACGTGTTCAAATGCCAGAAACAATGGGGATATCCCCATCAAACCATCACACATCTCTTAGCCAAATGTGACTTTTAAAGATAAGTAAAATGGGCCGGGCAGTGGTGGCGCACACCTTTAATCCCAGCACTTGGGAGGCAGAGGCAGGCAGATTTCTGAGTGTGACACCAGCCTGGTCTACAGAGTGAGTTCCAGGACAGCCAGGGCTACACAGAGAAACCCTGTCTCAACACACACACACACACACACACACACACACACACACACAAACGATAAGTAAAATGCAATTTTCATCACTCTGGTACGATCCTCGTTTTAAGCAGTCATCAGCCAGCTGTTGCTGCTGGCCGCTGTGTGGAAGGTTGCAATAGAGGCACACAAGAGACCAACATAATTGCCATTCCTGATACTGTGATTGGAATTCATCGGCTGCTTACGTGTCATCATTTTGACCTTGTCTTTAATGTTTGTTCTGTCTCCAGGCTGGCAGTGATGGCGAGAGCATAGGAAACTGCCCCTTTTCACAGAGGCTCTTCATGATCCTTTGGCTCAAAGGAGTCGTGTTCAGTGTCACAACTGTTGACCTGAAAAGGTAAGGCTTGGCTGTGCTGTGGAGTCGGCTCCCGAGTGTGCCGAGTGTGCCGTGTACCTTCAGCTTGGATCCTTTCCTGCCCTTTGCTTTGCTTGCACATGAAGGAAACAGAAGTTATTCAAGTTCTCTGTTACAGGTCTAACTTGTATAAACATTAGGGTCGATTTACGGTGTCATCTTCAAGTCTTAGTTTTTCTATTGGTGCATTTGCCACCCTTGGCGACATGTGGTTGGGTCTTCCTTGGAACCCATTAACCTTAAATCTGTGAGCAGCCCCTGAGCCAAGGTTTAGTGTGGAAGCAGCGAAACCTTGAGTTTCTCACGTAAACATGAGCCATCAAGAGCTTTGCCTTCTGGCTCACATATTCCTAGTTTTGTGTGTAATTGTGAACGGTAGCATCTGGGTGTTGGGGCGAGGGTCTGGGGGGAGTTGTAGCTTAGAGGTAGAGCACTCACCTAGCTAGCTGCCGTTTGAGGTGAGGAAGGAAAGAATGGGAGTTTTAGAGAGCTGAATAATGTCGTCTGTGTCATTTAGCCTGTTTCTCAGGGAATAGTATGTTTTCTGTGATATGAAAGCACTTCTGGTATAAAAGGAGAACAGTCTTGCTGGTTGAAGATGTGTATCTCGGTTTCTCTCCAAAGGCTAAGGGAGGCTAAGAAGAGTTCTGACAAGTAGGACGCCCCCCACTCCCTGGGGAACTTCTGGGATTTTTTGTTATGTTTTGTTTTTTAGCCAATATCTCTGAAGAACACTTATGATACCATAGTCCACAAAGACAGATCTCAGTAGCTCTCTGGCCAGCCAACCTAGCTAAAATGCTGAGCTCCAGGTACAGTAGGAGAGCCTGTTCCTGAGGCTGGAGAGTTGGATTTCCAGAGGACCCAGGTTTAATTCCTAGCATCTTCATGGCAGCTTACAACCATCTGTAACTCTAGATCAGACACCCTCTTCTGGCCTCTGGGGAGCACCAAACATGCAAATGGTACACAAATATACATATAGGCAACACACACACACACACACACACACACACACACACACACTAAAAATTTTAAAATTTGTATCAATGGAAACTCAAGGATCTGGCTGTGGAACTGTCCTGTTTGTAAATGTAATATAAGAGTGTTCCCTTTTTAGTGGTATGTATTGAATGCAGGGTCTCATGTGTGCTAGGTTAACACTAAGCCATTGCCGTAGCCCTGTAGTGCTCCCCACAGCAATACAGAAATGCTGCGGCCTTGTGCACTAATTACTTTTGAGGCATCTGACGTTGTTGAGAGTGTCTCGGGAAAACTGTTGTCAGGCTGCTGCTGGTTGACGGTGGCAGCACTGGTGGGTGTTTATCCTGAGAGTTGGCATGGAGCTGTTCCCACTTAGGCGGGCATCCCAGGGATCGATCCGTGCTTTATCATTTATTTACCTTTTTTCCCCCCTTTCAAGACAGGGTTTTTTTGTGTAGCCCTGGCTATCCTGGAATTCTCTCTGTAGCCTAAGCTGGACTCAAACAGAGATCCACCTGCTTCTGTCCCCCGAGTGCTGGGATTAAAGTAAAGGCCTGCACTATCATTTCCTGGCTTCCTTTTTCACTTCTTTGGACAAGTGTCGATTTCAAAGTGTATTTGTTAGCTGGGTACGGTGGTGCATCTTTGGGAGGCAGAGGCAGGAGCATTGTTGTGTACTCAAGGCTGGCCTGAGCTATAACATGCGACTCTGTTTCAAAGGGGTGGGTATATTTGTTGAAAACAACCATGTAGTCTTTCAGGAACCCCTTTGGAGATAGTGTATGAATTTAGACAATGAACCTTTGATATTAGTAAGAGTTAAGATGACTACAGCTCCTGGGAAGACATTAGTCTGTCCATGTTGGACAGAGCTGTTTTAAGAAAGAAATAAGTCATGCAGTAATCCTCTATTACTTTTATTTTCCTACATATATTCAAAAAGGAAGTTTCTGAGTATAACTCCTAAAAATAGACCATACACCAGACACACACACCCTTACTAGGTTATGTCTAAACTGCATGGTGGTTTCCTATTCAGTTTGGCGTGGAACAAATGAGCTGACTGCCATGCTTTGCAGAGCTTTCTTTGACCAGTTGAGTACAGTGCCTGATTGTGTGACAGACCAGGAACTGAGTCTGGGGCATGGAGCGAGTGCAGCAGGGCCACCTCACGGTCACCTACTTGTCGAGCACAAGCCCTGTGAGGCATTGTTGCTGCAAGCTCTTGACAGTTGGCGGTTGGTAGGTTTGAGAGTATTGTACTCCATATACAAAAAGTGGTAGTTGGGAAGTAGGTATTTCAGTCTTACAGCCAGAAAATCCCAAGGGTGGTGCATGTTCTCTGCTATTGATTTGATACATTTTTCTAGGGCTATGTATCGGACCGATAGCAGAGAACACTGAAAATTAGGGCCTGGGATTGTTTTGGTTTTCTCTAGAAACCTTAGGTCTCTGGTACATCTAAAATACATTTTGCAGTATGCCTGGGTAGCAGTCATCCTGTCCTGCTCCTCTCCCAGGAACAGTTATTACAGGTGTTTGATACCACACTCAGCCTGAATTTTAGGAGGGCCAAACCGAGGTGTTCAAGGCTCTCCCGCCTTCAGCCAGCCAGGTCACCAGTGTTGCCATGGAGATCATTGTTTTCAGACCTTTCCCATGAGCTTACAAAGTTTTGAACATTTTTAAAAGAAAGTAACCCAAGAGAGTGAGTGTTGACTCAGAAAACAACATATATAATAAAGTCGTCACTGAAGAGTGACAGGTACTCTGTGGTACCTTTCATAATATACACTTAGTTTGTGACTCTTTTTAGAAATCTGTGGGGGAGAAAATACCTGCTGAGTTTATTTTTCTGCATATCTTGGAAATTGCCCACTTTTGCAGTAAAAGTTCTGATCATAGAATATGCCAGTGCAGAATGACAGCCCCCTAGAGCTTCTGAGAAGCCCACTCTGCCCCCTGAAGTAGTGATCGTTAGCTTTCATTCTAAGAGCAGGCAGGGTTGGCTCTGGCACTGTGACATGCCTTCTGAGTCTCAGTCGGTGTTAATGACCGTGCTGGCCTATGTGCGCCCTCTGTGAGCCTTCCAACACTCCCATTGCTGGCTTCCAGTGCAGCCTTAATGCTGTAGTGGGCGTTGTTTCCAAGCCTGTTTCTTTTTCATGATGAAGTTGTATTAAAGCCATTTTGGATAGAATGGCATCCAGGCTGCAGAAGGACTCTCGATTTCACAATTGCCTGAAACAAAAGCTGTAGATAAACACATATTAGAACTGGCTGACACTGTCACATGTCACTGTGTGGGGGAAGAAACAGGGTGGCTTGGGAGAGTCCCGCCATAAGTTTCTCCCAAGACCTGGGGTGAGTAGCCTCATCTTCCTGAGGTCAGTTATTCATAAAAGATAGGACAGAGTAGAGACTAATTCAGTACCAGCTGTGTGGGTGTGCTTTTTTGTTCCAGTGTTCAGGGTACTTTCGTCTATTTTCAGACCATTTTTAACCTCTTAATGAATAGAGTTGATTGGTTTACAGCTATGTAGGTGACAGGCTCATGGCTGTAACCAGGGTCTTAATTTTAAGACTTGAACTATATTCATTCTGCCCAGGAGTTCCTAAGCCAGAGACTAGCATCTCTATTTGTCCTCTTACATCTTAGTCAAACCTACCAGGACTCTTGGTATTAATGGTGAGAAGGGAAAAGCAGGGAGTATAAAAAGGTGACCTTAGCAAGGGGGCCTGTGATCTCAGAGTTTGGGAGTCAGAGGATCTCATTTGAATTCCAGGCTAGCCAGGGACACATAGTGAGACATTTTCTCAAAAGACAAAAACCAGCCAGGCAGTGGTGGCACATGCCTATAATCCCAGCACTTGGGAGGCAGAGGCAGGCGGATTTCTGAGTTCGAGGCCAGCCTGGTCTACAGAGTGAGTTCCAGGACAGCCAGGGCTATACAGAGAAACCCTGTCTTGAAAAACCAAAAAAAAAAAAAAAAAAAAGACAAAACCAAAAGAAGCTAAAGTATAAAATTAGTGATGTGGGATTGGAGAGATGGCTCAATGGTTAAGAGCATAGGCTGCTCTTGCAGAGGACCTGGGTGATGGCTCAGTGTAGAAAGGAGTGGCCGGGCAGGCAAGAAGACCAGATCCCCAGGACTCAAGTACCCTACATTCTAGCACCTGCATGGTAGCTGACAACTGTCGGTAACTCCAGTTCCAGGAGATCTGACACCCTCTCATAGACATACATGGAGACAAAATACCAGTGCACATAAAATAAAAATAAACAAAAGTATTTAAAATAAAAGATTAGGGGGCTGGAGAGATGGCTCAGTGGTTAAGAGCACTGGCTGCTCTTCCAGAGGTCCTGAGTTCAATTCCCAGCACCCACATGGTGGCTTACAACCATCTGTGTTAAGATCTGGTCCCCTCTTCCGGTGTGCAGGCATACATGCAGGGAGAACACTGTATACATAATAAATAAACAAATATAAAAATAGTGATCTGTGGAGAGACAATCAGAAGGACTTGCTAAGACACTAGCATCTATACAGCCTCTAGACCTCTGGTTTGGAGAAGTACATAGAAATGATAACTTCAAAGAGCTAATTGTCTGTCTGTCTGTCTGTCTGTCTGTCTATCAGTCTATCATATGCATGTGTGTGCAGCCAGAGGGGAATGTTGGGTGTCCTGCTCTATCACTCTTCTTAACCTCTTGAGAATAGGCTCTTTTATTTTATGTGTGTGCGTGTTTTGCCTGCATAATATGTGTGTGCACTACTTGCATGTCTGGTGCCTACAGAGGCTAGAAGAGGGCGTTGGATCCCCTAGATCTGGAGTTAACAGATGGCTTGTGGGTGCTGGGAATTGAACCTGGGTCCTTAGGAAGGGCAGTTCTCTTAACTTCTGAACTATTATTCCATCTCTGAGAACAGGATTTTACCATTTTGACCAGGCTGGCTCTTGAGATCTGTTTCTTTCCCCTCACTGTTGGAGTTACTGTCACATGTGGCCACCCCAGGGTTTTACCTGAGTCGTAAGGATGTGGACTTGGTCCTGATGCTTGTCCAGCAACTACACGAACCAGCTCACCAGCCCCAACGTTAGCTTTTTTTTTTTCTTTTTTTCTTAAATCATAAAAGGCAGTCATGTCTGCCATACCAGTGAATCAGATACTTTCTATATGCTTTCCCTTGAGAAAATAAATGGGGGTCATTTTTTGAAAGTCTGGGAAATGTACAGTTCTATTCTTTGTTAACCATGAAAAAAATCTGACACTGTCATAATGATTTCCTTCTTCAAATGTCGGCATATTATTTGTAAGCCAGTGGTGTGAATCAGACTCACAGTCTAGTTACTATAGTAACAAAATTGTTATGAAGATTATTGTGATAGTTAAACTTCAATGTAGTTTCCCAATAGTTTAAAACGAAGCAACAGAGCCATGCATGAGACTGATAGTGTCAACCAAGCCTTTTAAAAGGAGTTATAAATGCGAGTAAAATCTAATTTTCAAATAAACCCACAAGATGTTTTCAGTTTTATTATGTCTCAAGCTGGGCATGGGGGTGCATGCCTGCAATTCCAGGATTATAAGGAGCAAGAAGCTTGAGTTCCAGGCCAGCCTGGGGTATACATGAGATCCTGTCTCAAAGCATCAGCTGCACATCAGCAACCCGTCCATCAATACCCACTTCCCCATCATGTCTGTCTCTCTTGTCCCACTTTCTGAAGTCTTGGGTAAGTTGAGAAATGAGTGGCTTATTCCGGGTACATCTTCAGTAACAGATGCATGGGTGACACATGCAGACAGTAAGTGTAATGGAACAGCGTGGCCTTCTAGAGAAATTGCTGGTTTCCTGTGGCTAGTCAGTCATTCATGAAAGGCAACTTCATCTTCCTTCATGAGGCTGACTTAAGCTGCTGAGACTGTTTGACCAGCTCTGCAGTTCAAGACCATTCTACAACAGACTCTGAACTAGACAGTGCGCGTCCGCCCTTCCATCTGCCTCTGTTCCTCCCTCTGCCCTCTTGCCTAGGGTTTTGCTACTGCATATTTTTGTTAGAAAAATGATTAGTGAATATTTTTCTTTTCTTAAAATGTATCTATTTTTTAAAGACATTTTTATTTTTTAATTATGTATATATGTGGAGTCCAGAAGAGAGCATCAGGTCCCCTGAATTGTTATGCTTTGAAATTGGTATCTTTGAAACAGAACTCTGGAGACATACTCAGTCCGTTCCTCTCCATTTCAGTCAGAGACAGGTGACCCACAAGAGCCAGCTTATGCCAAGCACCTGGAACTCAGCCACCAGCCTCACACCTTCCAGTTGTTGCCAGTGGGATGAATTAAATTTTAATTGAAATTAAGCCACTTAAACTGCTTAGAATATTAACTCCAATTGGATTTCCTTTTTCCTTGTTTTCTGTCTTGTGTTTGCCTCTCTTTTGTTGGTGGTGTTTTGTTTTTCATCTAGAAACAAAATGGGAAAGAACAGAATAATGTCTTTCGGTTAGCAGACTGCTAGAGTACACCAGGGGTACAGCTGGAGGCAAGGCCTCGCTCGGCTCTGGGGTGAGTGTGTGCACAGCTCAGGCAGTATTTCAAGGTGGAAGCCCAGGTCCTCAGCTTTAGTCACTTAGGGAAACTTGAACAGGCTTAAATGAACTGTGGAATATGTGTTGAAGGTCTTTTAGGAACCAAACTGATGTCCTAGAATGTTCAGCCATTGCCTAGTGACTCAGTTCCATCACCCCAAGCTGCGGGCACTTTCTGGAAAGCACCTGTAAAAGGAGCTTGTGGGTCACCTAGAACACTAAGGTCCTTAATGTACCAGGGATGACTGGAAGTCACAGGTGGCTCTGTGTGACTGCAGCATATAGCTCGTGGAAAAGTCACTTCCCTGCCTGACACTCCTGGTTCCTGCTGTTTACCCATTCAGAGGTGATAATGTTGTCCCCAAATCTCTCATTGGGAATGAAGTGCCTTCATCACAACAGTTAATCTTTGAAAGCAGCTTTATTATGACTTTGTGATTTTCAAATCTGTATAGCTTTCAAGCAGAAATAAGATAGACTAATTACTAGTCATTGATATTAATGGAAATTGCTAATCATAAGTCTGCCTGGCTTCAGGTTCCATTGTTGAATAAATCCTAAATTAGTCAGATTTTATTATTACAAATCATTTGATCCTGTATAGCCAGTTCTGAACCCTTAACTCTATTACAGTTAAAACAGATGCAGGCTTCCTTCTTATATACTTTATTAACGCGACACTGGAAGCCCTGAGGACTGTTTGCATCCCTTTGCTTAGCATGTTTGAGTTCTATATGTGTGGAGGTAAAATCCAGTCCCAAAGAAGCTGTCGTTCACTTGGCTGATGGAGCGGGCGACTGAGGCTATGCAGCTGGGAGCTTTAACCAGTCCTCTATTTAGGCTTCACCCTCTTCCTTCCTCTCTGAGAACTATGGTCTTCTGGAAACATGTTATTCTGGGGAGCTTAAAAGCTGCCACGCTTAATTGTAGAAGTAAAAGCTATTGACTTCGGTCCCTTCCATGGGCTGTTTTTAAAGCACTGAGCCTTCTCTTCTCTTTTATCCCACTCTAACCTGTTCATAAAATGATATTTATGAAAAGATAGGCCTTATGTTTTTGCCTTCCACTTAGGCTTATAATTTACTGTCTGTTAAACGTGTTGATAAAGTTATGCTTTATGATTTTTGGTGTGACAAAATTGTTTTCCAGGGGGTCAGTTTGCATACAGTCAGATCATTTTCTTACTCATTGGCATTACTCCATGTGCACTTGTGTGCATACATGTGTTTGTGAGTGTGTGCTCACTGTGTGTGCAGTTCCTGAGTTAAGGCTTCATGCATTCAAGGAGATGTTCTGATGCTAAGCTTTAGCCATGGTCCCATCTTTGTGCAGTTTGCATTTTGATGAGATGCTATTTTATTATTTTCTGCTTCTTTTTGTTTGATTAATCTTTTTAACTTGAAACTGAAGATTTGAAAATGTGTAAACCTTGAACTGTTAAGAGTTTCTGGATCCTGTACAAGGAATTGAGAAGGAAGCAGTGTGACAGTCTGAAGGCCTTTAGAGAGTAGGTGGCTTACAGACCAAAGGCCACCAAGGTCAGGGACCCTGGGGTTTTTTTAGTGATGGAAGATCAGCTGGATTCTTGGGTAATGAACCAAGAGGACACTTCCCCTTTCCCAAATGAGGTGAAGTAGTAGAATTCTAATTTAACTTACTTTGAAAAGCAGCTGTAAAAGTCTTACATTGTCACTATTCAATAAAGGTGGGTCTGGACCCTCCATTCTGTGCTGAGAGCTTTTCCTTGTCAGACTAAAGAATACTCAGGGAAAGACAGAAACCAACCCAGACTTTTAAGTGGCCTCTTGTGCAGCTGGGACTCCTGTAGATGTTGTCTACAGGCACAGTTTCCTTGGGTGTGGAAGAGCTAGAGATCCAGCAGAGGGAAGGCCGAGTGGGGAAGTTTGAACTAATCAATAATTAAGTCTTATTTTTGTTTGTTTGTTTTGAAACTGGGTCTTTTTTATATAGACTAGGCTGGTCTTGAATTCAACCTGTCTGTGCCTTCTAGTACTGGGATCAAAGATGTCAGCACACAGCTAATTTTTACATCTTTGATTAGAATGTAGCCAAAGAAAGAGGTACTTTTTTTTTTCTAACCTAAATTAAAAGATGGAGCCAGAGAGAGGGGATGGATGGATGGATGGATGGATGGATGGATGGACGGACGGATGGATGGACGGACGGATGGATGGATGGACGGATGGACGAATGGACGGATGGATGGGACCTGGGGAAATGAATACAGCAGGACTAATCATGGTGCACAGGGTCTATTTTTTGGGAATCCTTTTTAATGTCAAAGTAATTCTCTCCTTTGTGATAAACTTAAAGATATTTTAAATTCAAATTCTTTGCATTTGTGGCCAGAAAGGAAGGAAGAGGGCAGGCAGGCCGGCTAATTTAAAAGTAAGATAATAGCTGTGGGCTGTGCTGGCGGAGGTAGGAAGCTCTCGGAAGGTTTGTTGATCGGTGCTTTTTTTTTTAAGATTCATGTTTACTTTTTTAATTATGAAAAACTTCAAACATATCAGAATGGAATTAGCCAGCTACTGTGGGTAGCCCTTACCTGTAACACCAATACTAGAGAGGCTGAGGCAGGAGTGGTAAAAGCTCAATGCCAGCTTGGATCTGGGTTCAAGTGAATTTGAACACAGTGAATTTGGGACCAGCTTGGGCTGTAGGAGACCTTGTTCATACCTCCTGCTCAGTCATAGAATTTATCATTTTTATGCTGTTCCATTTTTAGCTGCTTTTCTGAAATATTTTAAAGTAGCTAAATCTTTTTAATGATTTTTTTTTTTTTTTAATGTGTATTGGTGCTTTGCCTGCAGTATGTCTCTGTGATGGTATCAGATCCCTTGGACCTGGAGTCACACACAGTTGTAAGCTGCCATGTGGGTGCTGGGAATTGAATTCGGGACCTTAGGAAGAGCAGTTAGTGCTCTTAATAGTGTATATGTGTGTCTGTGTGTGAATGTATGCACATGAGTGCAGGTAGCCTAGCAAGAGGCATCAGATCCTTTGAGCTGGAGTTATAGGTGGTTGTGAGCCACTCCATTCGGGTGCTAGGAACTAAACTCAGGTCCTCTGGAAGAGTGAGCAGTATGTCTTGCTTTTTTTTTTTTTTTTTTTTTTTTTTTTTTTTTGACAGTGGCTTTTTATACAGCCCTGGCCAAGATCCGTCCGAGCCAGGAACCAACACTCTTTGCTGTTGATTATAACCATCAAGTTTAACCATCTTTCTCAAGTTTTTATGGTATTTTCAACTTTTCCTAGTAGGAAAATGTCCTTCTTATTGCGTTTTGAATTTCCTTTAAAAAAAATTTTTTTTTTAACTTATTTTATATATATGAGTGCACTATAGCTGTCTTCAGATACAGCAAAAGGTAGGGCATCAGATTATTACAGATGGTTGTGATCTACCTTATGGTTGCTGGGAACTGATCTCGGGACCTCTGGAAGATCATCCAGTGCTCTTAACCACTGAGCCACCTCTCCAGCCCCTTAAATTTCTTTAGTATTTGTATATTTGACGTTTTCTGTGTACTCACTTGCTCTGTCTGTCTCTTACCTCTTAATTGCTTTTGAGACAGTCCTGCTTTGACAGGCTCTTTGTTCTTTGAGTGTTACCCAGATGGGTGAACCAGGAGTGGAACCTATGCTCCTCCTGCCTTCTTGAGTGCTGGGATTGCAGGTGTGCCACCACTCCCCAGTTGCTTCTTGCCAATTACTTTTTTTTCTTAGATTTTATTTTCATTTTACACGAATGGGTGTTTTGTCTGCATGTATGTTTGTGCAGAGGCCACAGGGGTCCCCTTGGACTGGAGTTAACAACTGGTTCTAAGCTCTGTGTGGGTACTAGAATTCAAACCCAAGTCTAGAAGAGCAGCCAGCGCTCTTAACCACTGAGACTTTCTCCAACCTCTCCTCCCCCTTGCATGATTCTTTGGACCTATATCTACTCAATCTTTGTTTTGAGACAGGATCTCTATACCCTTAATTAGCTTTGATCTAACTATGTAGACCAGGCTAGCCTCAAACCAAGACCTGCTGAGAGTAAAGGGGTATGATTCCATTCCTGGCTTTACTTAATCTTTGGATGACTCAATTTGGACAAATCCTTACAAAAGTGTAGACCTTTCTTACATATCCATGAATATTTTATCCATTTTGTATTTGCGTGCTAACATGGACAGAGGCAAGAATGGGGTGTGAGATCCTCTGTGTCTTTCAGGTGGCTGTAGTTGCCTTCTATGGGTGTTGGGAGCTAAACTTGGGTCCTCTGAAAGCCATCTTAACCGATGGGTCTTCCTTCCAAGCCAAAGGATGAAGGATTTGTCTTTTGTTGATGAATTAGTTACTCTTAATTGTCTTACGACACATTTTGTGATGTGTGTGTGGCTCATTGTGTGACTGTACATGCAGCTCCTGTATGTTGTGAGCAGACACTGGACTGGGCCTTGCTCATTCTTACAGATTTTAAGAGTTAGAGCCACTGAGAACTTGCTGCTGCTTTTTCAACGTGACTAGTGATCTCATCCTGACACTGTTGTGCCTCACAGGAAGCCTGCAGACCTGCAGAACTTGGCCCCTGGGACCCACCCACCGTTTATCACCTTCAACAGCGAGGTCAAGACGGATGTAAATAAGATCGAGGAGTTTCTTGAAGAAGTCTTATGCCCACCCAAGTGAGTATCTGCGTGTATGGACACATGGCCATGCTTTGAAGCTTTGCTTATTAGTTTCCAGACAGGTTTTTCCTGAGGGTCTTTAAATTCTTACAGCATTGATTGGAATTACCAGGACACGCTTAGAAGGTTAATGCTTACTTAGTGTCAAAATGGACTTTCAGCTTAGCCACACTAAGGAAGGCTGGGATCCGGCTAACCCAGCTACTGGTGAGCAAGCCAGGTTTCCAGTTGGGAAGTCTAGATGGATTGTGTGGTGCTCCAGCACTGACATGTGCTCTTGGTCAGGTTTGAAGGGAGCTTTCTGAAGCAGTTGCCTAGGAATCCTTAAGTTATTCTAAACGGTCAAGTCCCATAGGCACTGTAATGGTCATTAAAACTACAGATAGAGAGGGTTTGTATTCGTCTTTCATTTTTAAAGCATTATTAGTTTTCTCTTTGGTTTTTCCATCTTGATTTAAATGTATTTCTTTTATTAAGGAAGTATTTGTATGCTTTATGTATATGAGTGTTTTGTCTACATGTATGTCTACATACCAGATGGCATCAGATGCCATTCTAATTGTGAGCCACCATGTGTATGTCGAGACTGAACTCAGTACTCTGGGAAGAGCAGCCAAGCTCTTGACTGTGAGATATCTCTTAACTCCAAAAGTGTGTGTGTGTGTGTGTGTGTGTGTGTGTGTGTGTGTGTGTGTGTGTGTTTTCTGAGCGACCCTTTCTTGCCAGTTGCTTTTATTTGTATTCTTCTTGTCCAGATGAGTTTCCCAGCAGTGAGATTACTGGGTCAGATGGTTCGAAAGTTGCTCAGCACCCCTCCCATCTCCCCACTAACCCCTCCTCTGACATCCACTCTCAATCCGTCTTCTGTGCAGCTGTTAGACGGCAGGACAGCATGGATCAGGAAATCAGGAACTGAGGCTTAGCCCCTGCTCTCAAAAAAGCACAGCAGTAGCCTGGCATTGGTGGTGTACCCCTTAAATCCAGCACTCAGGAGGCAGAGGCAAAGTGGATCTCTCCAAGTTCAAGACCAGCCTGGTCTACATAGTGTATTCTAGGCTAGCCAGGGAGACTGTGTCTCATAAAACAGAATGAAAGCACAGTCAGATACAAGTGGAGAGACAGAAGTAGCTAGAGGAAATGTTTGTTTAGAGAACAGACAACACTGAAAGTAAGTTTTATTTATGTATTTTTAAGCCATCTGGTGAATTGCAGCAGCAAATGGAGGAGTGACCCCAAGAGACTGTGTTGACTAAGTGGTGTTTCTTTTGAGGACCTGAGGAAGGAAGGATGCTAGAAGCTGTTCTGCCGTCTGTAATTAGCCTGTTACACAATGGGCTGTGTGTAATGTGACAAGAACTGGCCCTGGATTAGCAGTGTTGTGCTAACCCTGAAATTGCATTCTCTTAACCCTGCTCTACAATGCTAACAGCCTACCAGCTAGCCTCGGCAGTCCTTTCTTTGTAAGGGTTTCAAGTTTCTCTTGTCACTCCTTTCCAGTCATCCTGGGTTTCCTGAAAAGTATCTGCAGAACAACACATAAAGACTATCCTGACTCCCTCCCTCTCCATGCTAATGCATCTCATTTGGATACAATAAATCACAGCCCAGGTCTCTTTCCAGTAGACAGGGGCTTTATACACCCAACCATGCGTCTGACACTGTCTCAGGATTGTTCATTAAGACACTTGGTCTAATTGCTGTTGATGGGAGAAGTTTCTAAGGTTAAGACCTGAAAGATTGGAGACTAGGTGGACCCATTAAAAAGAAAACCTGCTTGAGGTTTTTTAGAAGATAGCCCTTTTCTGAATTCACAATAGCAAGTGGAAGAAATGTGAATAAACTACTCTGGTTCTAGCACTCAGAAGACTAGGGCAGGAGGGTTGAGTTTGAAATCAGCCTGGAATATATATTAGTGTGTGTGTTTGTGTGTCTGTGTTTGTGTGTTCGTGCGTGTCCTTGTTTCACAACACAGACTAAAAGAATATGTTGTATTGTAATACAGTTTAAGACCTTCAAATTTTGTTTCACCTCCATTTTAATTTAAGGGAAATAGACCAGGCAGCATCTTCCCAAATAAGTTGAAATAAGTAGTTTAGTGTGAATTTTTACCTCACAGTCCATTTTCTAGAACCTTCCAGCTGATTTATATTCTGTGACAGGGCTCAGTGTCTGAATGCCTCTAGCCGAGACTCTGAGGTGAAGCAAGCCCTGCTGAAGGCAGGAGGAGGAGTAGCCGAGCCTTTTCCCAAAGACTGTCTGTCCACTCTCCAGAAGAAACACACTGAGTATGTGTGGCTGAAATTTAAAGATGCAATGTGCACGAGTGTGCATACCTCTTTCAAGCTGGTGTGTCCCGTCTTTCTTAAGTTGAAAACTTGATCACAACACAGAAGAGGATTTAGTATGATGTCTGAGGTCCTATTTATCTATCACACAGCACTGTGTCCTAAATATACTCCAGCCTATTTAGCACAGAGGGAGTGGGGAAAGCCTGGCACTGGTTGGCCCACCACCTCCTGTTTTTGTCCTCAGCTCGCCGTGGATGATCAAGATGCTTGCCCAGCCCAGGCCCTTCTGCTGTCTGGTTCCCCCACACTGCTGCGCGGGGTCAGGCCGGTGCCTGCATACTAAGCAGCCAGCTGTGAGAGCTGTGTCCTCTGGTGCTGAGACTAGATAGAGCTTTATGTCTCTGCAGCTCTTTTACAGTTGTCTTCTGATAGCCTCCTTGCACTAATGGTTGCCATGGTGGACTTGAAGATGGAGTACATGCCATCCCTTGACAAGCCACCGTTTCCTTAGCATTCTGGTCATTAAATGGAGGTGGGAGTGGATGTCCTTGGATTGCCAAGAATATTAATATGTGAACAAAAGCACCATGCAGAGCTTTGTTTCCTAAGGGAGAAAACATTTAAAAAGTGCCATAGAAAACAGAGGTGTTTCTTAAGATTGGTAACCATTCAGAGATGTCTGTAGCCAGCAAGAGGTTGCTGGGGAGAGAACTTCAGCTGATGTCCTCTGGAAGGATCTGTAACCCAGTTTTATGTTTTCTATTTAGGTACTTAAAGCTTTCACCAAAACACCCAGAGTCAAACACTGCTGGAATGGACATCTTTGCCAAATTCTCTGCTTACATCAAGAACTCAAGACCAGAGGCTAATGAAGGTAAAAAAGGAAACAAAACCCAAGCAACAGTTTGAGCTGCTATGAAGATTGTGAGTGTAAGGGGCTGTGTGAAGTTCAGCCTTTCCTTTAAGTGTCTGAGCTGTCAGTCAGGAGAACGATGAGACCCTGAATAAGCGGTTAAGCTGCTGCTCTTCCAGCGTTTGCTTCAGGGCCGGCGTCTTGTGGGCAGGTGTGTGGTGAGGCATTGAGTTCTCAGACACTGAGAATGAGTTACCCAGAGGGGAACCGCAGAGAGCTGGGGCCTTCAGAGCAGTGGGTACACAGCAGTGGTGGGGGCTGACATAGATGGATTTGACAAATTGATCACTAAGTCTCTTGCTTATTATGGGGTGCTGGCAGCCTGAAATTAGCTCCCACCTTTTGTTGTGTCTGTGTGCTGATTACTCTCAGTGAAGAATTGTTGGAGTAGTCTTCAGAGGGCAGTTAGACTGCAGCCTTCAGGTTTCTTTACATCGTGACACTAGAGTTTGTATTTCAGATCATTATTACGGTGAGGGTAGTCTAGTAGTGCGGATACAGTTTGTTTGTTTAGTTAAAAGATACCAAGTGTGAGGCCAACCTGGACTACACGAAACTGTCAAAACAAAACAAAACAAAACAAACAAGTATATGCTCCAAACCCCAAAAGTTAGAACAGTGACAAAAAGAAACAAAGATAGGTACCCTAAAAATATTTGGAGTCTGCAGTGGTTGGAGGCAGAGTGGTCGCTTGGGTTGGGCACCTGTGGGCTAGCCCACAGGGAGGGGTGGGCATCGGTGCTGTGAATAGCCGCAGAGACTAAGAATGAAGTGTGGGCTGGCTCCCCGTTATTTCAGTCTCTAGCTATGGCTCCTTCCTAATATTTGGTTTCATAATTCACTGTGGGATTTCCATGTCTTTGCTCTTGGTTTTTGGAATGCTTTTCTTCAGTGAAGGGGGAAGGGACCTTTTTAGTGCCAGGCCTGGCACCCACCTATTTTTACGTGTTCTGTGGCTGCCTTGGTTTAGAAGCCATTTTCTTGAGTAATTGGCCGTTTTCCTGACTAATGTTCTACCCAAGCAGCTTATCCCCTAAGCAAACGTTAGGTTGGAGAACTGCTTCCCGAGTGGCTGCGTTGCCTGCTTGCCCAGCTCGTGCTCACAAAGCCAGCTTTTATACCCAGGCCTGCTACCTGACCGGCCTTTGTGCTCTCTTGGTCATAATGTTTTTATTTCTGTGTGCAGTGTTTGAGGCCTGGAGAGTTGTTGCTTGGGTTTCTTTTACCACACAGTGGGGAGAAGAGGAGAAGAGATGAGTTTTCCTTTGCCTTGGGAGTGAAGGCTGGGGAGGAGAAGTGACTCACTTAAGTATAACTTTGTATTCTATTTTTTATCTGTCAAGTTGTTACTGCTTTAAGTGGCCACCTACGCCCACTGTCGTTACAATGCTGCACCACTAATAAAGGGCACAACAAACACGTGACGTGGAAGGCTTTGTGGTCAGTACCTGTGGGGAAATAGGAAGTCTAGTTGCCAAGGTTCTTTTTTTCCCTCAAGGGCCTGTCACTGCTCTGAGACTTTAGAAAACACTTTTAAATTAAATTTGAGCTGATTGCTTGTCCGTGTGTGTGTGTGTGTGTGTGTGTGTGTGTGTGTGTGTGTGTGTGCGCGCGCGCGCGCACTCTCGCTCACACTACAGTTCTCTTACCGTGTGTTGAGCAATTGCATATTTTCAATAAGCCTAGGCAGCGGGGCTGCACCTCCCAACACTCATAACCACAGTTTATGCAAGTCTATGTTTTACCAGCCTAGTAAATGTTTATAAAATCCAATATATTTGAATATTTAAAGACCCTTAGGGCCCAATTCTAAGGACTTAAATGTCTAGATTTGATAGCCTTAGCCATGTGAACGTGGGCCAGGGCCAATGCTTAGATTGAAGTACAGTGTAAACCAATAGGATTTAGGGAAATGAGGGAGAGGGAGGGAGGGAGGAGAGACAGATGATAGGTGATAGATAAATAATAATATAGATTGATCAATCAATTGATCTTTTGGTAACAGGTACACATTGGCGGAGTAGATTTATGTAACCTAAGCACTAAGAGAAATGAACCAGGCTTGTGGCGCACATCTTCAATTCTACCACCACCGCTGGGGCAGGGGCCAGCTCGGGTGATGGAGACCTTATCTCAAAATTCAAAGTCTCAAAATTACCCACTCTGGGGATGGAAGAACCCAGAGCTTCTCACATACTAGCCGAGGGCTCTAACACTGAGCTCTCCCCAGCTCAGCTGGGTATGTGTTTTAACCACAGGGATGTTTATACACATTGAATGCTTCTGCCTTGAATCTGCCCATTGAAATCATATAATAGAGCAAGTTATGCTTACTGGAAAAGCTAGGGTTTACAGGGATAACTTTTGAAAGATGGGATCTTTTTGTTCCTTGAGACTATCACACATGCACACAATGTACTTTGATCCTGTTCACTCCCCTCCTCCCACTAACTCCACCAGATTCGCTTCCATCTCTCCATCTTTCAGATTCACCCCGTCTCTCCATCTTTCAGACTCACCCTGTCTCCCTACTCTTTCAACTTCATTTTTTTTTTTTTTTTTGTAAGCCCATTGCTTACAATTTGCTGGGGTTTTTTTTTTGGGGGGGGGAGGGTGTTCGAGACAGGGTTTCTCTGTGTAGCCCTGGCTGTCCTGGAACTCACTCTGTAGACCAGGCTGAACTCAGAAATCCGCCTGCCTCTGCCTCCCAAGTGCTGGGATTAAAGGCATGCACCACCAATGCCTGTCTGCTGTTCATATTTTCCAGTGTGGGATTACCCACTGGAGCATGGGTGACCTACCAGGAACCACAGCTTCTAAGAAAACTGACTCTCTCTACCCAGAAGCCGTCAATTGTTAATAGTTCCTCAGCCAAGGATGGGGGTTCATGAGTCTCCCCATTCCTGTGCTGGAATGCTGACTGATTTGGCCTTGTGCAGGCAACCCCAGCTGCTGTGAGTTCATGAGTATATAGGGTCCCGTTGTGTCCAGGAGACATTCTCTGATCCTCCCTGACTTATATATAATTGGGGAATAAATTCAATATGATTTTAGTATGTAATTCAGTGACAGATCCAAGGTTACTGGGAGCCACTTTATATAAAACGTGTGATGTAGGGCACATTCATATTATTGTGCATTATAAATGCTTCCTGCCCCTGTGATCCCAGCACTCTGGGGGTCAAGCAAGAGGAGATGACGGTGCATTCCAGACATGGCTGGCTACAGAGCAATCGCCTGGGAACCCCCACATTCCTCAAATCCCTCCATGTCAAAACAAGTCTGCCTCAGGCTTTATAAATGCTCCTTATTTAATAGGGATCTTATGTGCATTTTTCAGTTGTTGGACCTTGTAGCTGGCCTCTGACCATGCTATCAGGTACTGCCCTTGAGCTAGATTACAGATAGGTGTAGGAAGGTTTGCACCTTTCCTCACCCTTTGGGAAGGCGTCTTACCGACTCAAAGGATAAGGAAAAGTGCACACCTTCAGCTCTCAGGAGGCCCTCAGCTCTCCTGAATTCAGATTACAGCCCCATGCCACCATGTTCCCCTGAATTCAGATTACAGCCCCGTGCCACCATGCTCTCAGGATGCAGATCACAGCCCCGTGCCACCATCTCTAGCTACTTTACACATTTTTTACCAAAATTTCAAAGTCTGTACCAGTTTGTATTTCTACTAACTACAAGGTGTTCATTTCCATATTTTCATAAGCCAAAAATATTTTTTATTTTAATATAATTAATTCTAAGCTATGTATACTATACTGCCTTTTTTGTTTTGTTTGTTTGTTTTTTGAATAGCTTCTTAGAGATAGGAGAGTAACAGTCCTAATTTCCAGACAGATGACTTTCTGGTGACCTGCTGCTGCCCCCCAGTGGTTAGTCTTGGTGTCTCCTGATCCTTAGGACAAACACCTTTGCTGTGCTAAACTTGACAACTTTGTTCCTTTCAGTGGCTAGTGCTATTTTGGAGCCTCCTAGCACCTGTGTCTTTTTTTCATTGGTCATACCTTACAATGACACATAAATTATTAATAATGATTGACGTAGGGGCTGGAGAGATGGCTCGCAGTTAAGGACACTGGTTGTTCTTTGAGAGGACAGAGGTTCAATCCCTAGCACCCACATGACAGCTCACACAACTCTTTAACTCCAGTCTCAGGATGTTCAGTACACACGTGGTATACAGACACACATACAGGCAGAACACCCATATACATGGAATAAAAATAAAAGTTTAAAACATTTAAAAAATGATGGTTAACATAAATTATAACTGATTTCCACTGGCTTTTATTCAGTCTTAGGATTCTCTTAAGATCCCAGCACTGGGGAGGCAGAGGCAGGTGGATCTCTGAGTTCAAAGCCAGTCTGGTCTACAGAGGGAGTTCTACAGAGAGCTGCTGTTGTCCATGTTCTGTCTGTACTGTCCCTGCTCCTCCTAAGGCTTACTGGCCTTGTCTTTCCAGCTGCACACAACTGGCTTAGTCCACGTTTGAGTCATGACAGTCATCTCAGTCCATGTAGCTTTTAGGGAGGCTGCTGCCAGTTCATCCTGTACCAGTGACTTTCCAGTCTGAACTCGTGCCTTGGGTAAGGCAGGCTGAGAGCCCAGGCTTTCTCTTTAGGTTGTCTGCACACGCATTGGTGCCTCTTGACACATTCTTCATGGGTGGGTTATGCTTTCCATCTTGGAAGAATTTCTCCCAGCTGTGAATTAGTACAATTGCCTTTTCCCATAGATCATTGCAGTTTAAATATCAATAGGATTGAGCCACAGCACGCTTGTGAGGGGCACAAATGGTGCAGATGGTTTTGTTGGCTGGCAGGATAGACACCACTCTCCTTCAGGTCTGCCCTTGCTCAAACTAGCATGCAGGCAAGCTGAGCTGAGGGTAGGAGTGAAATTGGTGCCATTACTGGGGCACACCCTGCCCAGGGCTGGGCTTCCGCTCTGATGGTGCTCTCCTGTGTTTCAGCACTGGAGAGGGGGCTCTTGAAGACTCTGCAGAAGCTGGATGAGTATCTGAATTCTCCCCTCCCTGATGAAATCGACGAGAACAGTATGGAGGACATCAAATTTTCTACACGTAGGTTTCTGGACGGCGACGAGATGACATTGGCAGACTGCAACCTGCTGCCCAAGCTCCACATTGTCAAGGTAGGCCGCTGGGGGGGGGGGGTGCCACCAGGAGCAGTGTTCCCTCACCAGAGCCGTTCTCTACCCCAGCCAGAGTCGGCACAGGTAATATATCCTAGAGCTAACTAGGTAGAAAATCATGTTTAAAAGTCAACTGTATCAGGAACATGTAGTCCTAGTGCTCAGGAATCGGGTAGAGGCAGGAAGACCAGGATTCCCCTCTCGAGGCCAGACTAAGCTACATGACACCCCGTTCCAAGGAGAAAAATTTTGAGACTTGAGCAATTTTCCTCCTGTGGCTGAATTAAAACCCAAGGGATGTAATAGGTGATTGTGAACCGGACTGACACTGTCCAATTCTCTGTGGTGACCATGACCTAGCGTTCAAAGACCACAATGTTAATTCTGTGAGACACCAAGCTAAATGCACTGCCAGTGAGCATTTGTGGCGCAGTAAAGATCCAAGACGAGAAAAGATGCTTGTAGAAGCTGGTGTGCATGCAGTCCCGGCATCTGGGAGATGGAGGCAGATGAGGCTCTATCGAAAAACAGCTCAAACTGAAAAAGGAAGAAAACAAACTTAGAATAGTCTGTGTTTAGACGGCTGTCTGTCCAGTGATTATACTTGGCCATCTCCCTGTGCCCAAGGCAGTCTTTCCTAGTCTCTGTTGTGTTTCCGGTGCCCAGAGTAGTGTGCAGTTCTAGTCTACGTGCGAGATGTGCTTCCCACTCTGTGAGTGTGAGCATGTTCACCTTGGTAACCTGGGAGGCCTGCCCTCTGAGTTACAGGCTGCTAGGGATCAAACTCCAGTCTTCTGGAAGAGCTCCTGCCCATGGAACGTGCTAATAAAGGTCTCTCCAGTCAGACATGCCTCGTGTGGTGACTTGGAAGAAAGCTGTAACTCTTGGTCTATATTATATTTCAGGTGGTGGCCAAAAAATACCGCAACTTTGATATTCCTAAAGGAATGACGGGCATCTGGAGATACCTGACAAACGCCTACAGCAGGGATGAGTTCACCAACACCTGTCCCAGCGACAAGGAGGTGGAAATCGCATACAGTGATGTCGCCAAGAGACTTACCAAGTAGAGGGCACTTTGAGAGATGCCTTCAGATTCCCCCAGACTACGCTTTCCTAACAGACTGCTCCGCCTCCTCTAAAGTAGAAGTGTATTGCACGACCATGCAGTTACTCAAGACTAGGATTAAGGGTAAACAAAGTAGGCCTGTCCAGTATACACTCCTGAGCAGTATCTAAACTCCTCTACCCAGCCCACCTGCCCTGCCCATCTGCTGCCCTCCAGTTTGGAGGCACTTCGCCACAAGCGTGTCACCCAAGAGACAGTTTGCTGTTACTCTGGAGCCCTGACCATCACACCAGTTCACTGTGTGGATGGCAGAATTTGAGGTGCAGTGTTCAGCTGTTAGAATAGTGCCTGTAACATCAGTGGACTCCATGCTGCTGTGTGCATGGTCCAGGAATATTTATGTACTGGGGGAGTTGTAATACTGAGTAAGGAGTCTAGAAGGCTCACTGCTGTGTCAGACATGCTGTTCTGGAGTATTTGACAACTCTGCTTCTGTAGAGATGATGGTTTCTTGGTAGACACTTAATTTTGCCTAAAATGTGTCATTTATATAACTTGTGACATCCGATACTACATAGAGAAGGACTAAGGGTTGGGAAGGCATTTTCAAGATGACAAGAGAAGATTGGGCAGAGTCTGTCTCCCTTACCTGTGTGAGGGTGTCACCCAGGGCCACTCATACATCTGCAGCAGCAGTGCTGCTTTCGCTGTGACTGACTTTTCTTTTCTCTCTTTTTGTGGTGCTTGGAATGGAACCCAGGGCTTTGTACAGGCCTGACAAGGCTCTGTCCCTGAGCTGCACCAAGCCCCACCTCCCTTGGTGTAACAAGCTCCTTTCTTGGGTGACCACCTATCTTCCTGTCTTTGAGCAACAAAGACTAGCATGTGAGCCACTCAGAAGATAAGCAGTTTCAGGGGGAGTTTGCTGAATTTGTTAAGTACACTTTACTCTGGAGAGAGGGTAAAGAATGTGTCATCTGGGCCATCTTAAACTCCCTTGAAGCTCAGGCCACCTGCTCCTGTCCCACCTTCATTTGCATCAGACTGAGTGAGAGGTCCTTTACTTCTCTTGGGATAAATTGTAGTTGTCATAGAGAGTATATTTCCACAGTTTTGCCTAATGTCAGTCATCACACAGAAGAAGATCCCTCTGTTTTTCTTGCCGTTTGTTTGGAGAACAGGGTCTTACTCTGAAGCCCTGGTTGGCCTGGGACTTGATAGACAGACCGAGCTGGCCTCAAACTTGTGGCGGTCCTCCTGTATTTGCCTCCTGAATGCTAGCTAGGATTTAGGGCCTGTACCACCACATCTGCTTGTTTTCTCAGTTTTAAAAACAAAGCCTGAGCTAAAAGCTGTTTGCAGTCTAACAAAGGAGAATGAGCTTTGTAAAACAGTGGCCCCTCCTACCCAAACAAGATGGCCTTTCTCAGTAGAAAGTACTCCAGAGCCTGCTTGTGACTTTGTACCCTTTGCCACATTTTTTTGGTGATTTTTTTTTTTTTTTTTTTAAAAAAACCATGTTCAAGAAGTGCTCTTTCTTACAGACGTCTCACTCTGCAGTTGGCTGCTGTAAGGTGGCCGTGCAGCCTTTGGCGTGCTGACACTTAATAAACGTCGGCTCTATGGAAGCGTTCTGACTCAAAGCAGCTCTCTTTTAAAACTTAGCAATAATTCACTTGGCACAGGGGAAAACTTGACAGTGGTCCCTGCAGCTCAGGGAGATGCCTTGGCCACAGGTTTCACCCTTATTGCTGATCAGGGTGTGAGCACCGTGCAAACTGGGTGGTGGTATATCTGGTTCCAATGAGGAGGCACCATCTCTTCTCTTCTGGGAAGTGACCCTGCAGTGTCTCTGTGGGTGGAAGTGTCCCAACTTTGCTTAGTGATGACTTGGCCGTGGGTGGGGTTGAGTCTTGAAGATTCCAGAGAAGAAGTGCCTGTTCTTTCTGAGTGGGCCAGGCGAGGGTCTCTGGGTAAGAGCTGTGCTCCTCACACCAGACGAGCTTCAGTGGGTGTGAAGTGCCCACGCTTGGGCCTTTACTCTCTCTGGCTTCCTAAACTGCCTCTTGGTTGCTCTTGCTGTCTCTAGAGATCCAAGGAAACTCTGTCTAGGTTTTGGCAAAGACAGAATTGTTTTCCTTTCTAGAGAAGCACAGTTTTATATTGAGAAAGTCAAACAGATTTGTGATTGGCAGATGGACAGAAGCTTACAAAGGAAGAGCCTGCAGCAAGCACTCTGTACTCTGTGTGCAGAGATCGTGGCTTACAATCTTGAAATGTAAAATGT
The DNA here is from genome assembly GCF_011762505.2 of Arvicanthis niloticus. Classification (NCBI taxonomy): domain Eukaryota; kingdom Metazoa; phylum Chordata; class Mammalia; order Rodentia; family Muridae; genus Arvicanthis; species Arvicanthis niloticus. The sequence goes on from NC_047662.1 coordinate 19,594,547, forward strand.
GTTTCCACGCGGCTGATGCAGTACGTGGGCTGACGGCCACCGCTGACTCCTCCCCCTGCCCTTTCTTTATAAGCCCTCTCCATCTTGGAGCAGTGATTCTGAGTGGAGTCTCAGAATTTTCCAGTGGATACTAAGAAACTATTGAACAGTGGGAAGCCTTGTTGTTTTAATACCATAACTTCCTTTTTGATATAGATCCAGACTTTGAATACAATGCAGTTTTCTCAGTAACATTTCCTTTCATAGCTCTAACCTCCTGAGCAGTTTATACCGTTAAGAGGTTCTGACTGGTTTGTACACTAGGCGGATTCAGCTCTAGAATTTAGGCATTAGTACTTTTCCTGAGTTATACTTCCAGAACCTCCTCAGAGTTGCATGTAGATAGCATTTATTTCTGCATATTTAAAAAAAAAAACCCATTTAGGAAATAAGAAAAAATGAGAAGTAGGAATTATTTTTTCATGAAGATTTTGGTCCACACCTCATCGAGTTGTAACAGATTCAGCAGTTTTTTTGAGCTGGCAATGAAAAGAGAGAGCAAAAGAGCATTTGTTAGTGAAATTCACAGACTTCTAAAAGGTCATTATCAAAGTGGGGGAAATTAAGATTATTTTATCAAGGAAAAAAAATTAAGTCCCAGGCCATAAACATATCGCTCCCAAGCCACAGTGCTGAGCAGCTTTGGAGCAGTTTCTAGAATGTCTTGGGTAATTGAAAGCTCATTACAAAATGCTTGCATTTTCTTCTCTCTGGAACATCAACACCAGTATATTGCTGGCAGCTATTGTATTAAATAAATATATTTTCACTATCAAAGGATTCTTTTTTTTTTTTTTTCCTTCTTCATAGACATGACTTGGTATAAAGCTGTTCTGAGACCACTTTTCAGATTTGATTCAGTACATTTCCAAGGAAGCTTACTAACTCATAACTGGTGCAGAGAATAGTAGAAACCAATACTCATAGCAAAATAGAACAGCTTTTAAAATTGTGTGTGTATGTGTGTATGTATATGTGTATGCACATGTGTGCTCATGCACGTGGGTGTCCGCAGAGAGCAGAAGGAGGCATTAGATCCCCTGGAGCTGGACTGGCAGGCTGCCTGGCGTGATCCTGGACAGGAGCACTATATGGTTTTAACTGCTGAGCTCACTCTCCAACCCTGGGTCCAGCAATTTATTTAACCAGATAAAAACCTCCACTGGAAACATCCAGAAAAGGTGAGACAAGACCATGCCTCGGAAACCTTGTGACACTCAGGAGTTGTTCTGTCACAGCAGCACAGTGAGGTTGGAAGGCATAGGAATGGGTGGAAGTGAGAAAAGGGTGGCAATTGCACACACATATGTGCAATCTAAAATAATTTGCAGATTCTTAACAGTTCAGCTGAATTTCTATACATAGCATTAGATAGCAAAGGCCGGGGCCTGCAGAGATGGGTCAGCAGTTAAAGGCATTGGTCCAGAGGACCTGGGTTTGCACTCCCAGCACCCACAGAAGTGGTTCAGAACCAACTGTGATTCTGGTCCTATTGGATCTGTCACCTTCTTGGTTTCCTTGGGCACCCAGTATGTGTGTGGCGCACAAACACCCATACAGACAAAACATCCGGATACATAAAAAGAATTGAAAGATTTCAAACATCAATATAAATGCCACATATTTGTACTAAGCAGATGAGAAGTTAAACCGCTAACACCGCTTTCCTCAGGAAACCTGGGTGATGGAGAGAAAATGGGATCTATAAGTACCTGTTTTGAAAGAATCTTTTAAGAGATAAAACTAACCCTAAATTCTTAGTTACGTAAAGCCAAATCTGGCAAAATGTGATTCTTCTGTGGAGGGAACTACCAAGGATTGAAAAGTTGAGTAGAAATCTGGGCCTGGATAGATGTACCATTTCATAAAAGCAGAATTCCAATCTATCTCAAATATATTTTTATGCCAACTTTCCATCCCTTTGGCAAAATATCAGACATACACTTACGAGGTTGTTGTTAGATTTTCAAAGTCACGGTCATGGAAATTCATGTGTAACACCAGCCTGGAGGAGGGGGTGTGGAGAATAGGGTGGAGATAGGTGGATTCCAGGGGCACACAGTGCTAGTCCAGCAGAAACAGCAAGCTCCAGGTTAAAGAAACCCCATCTGGATGGATCGATGGATGGATGGATGGATGGTAGAGAGGGAATTAATGAATGAACAAATGGTAAAGAGCGTAGAGGGAGACCCCAAAAGCTACCTCTTGCCTCCCTTGATGAATATGTGGGTGAGCACACCTTACATGCTCACTTGATGTAAGAGTAGTCAATGGAATTGGGGCAGAGACTCCTCATCTAAAGAAAGAAGTAGACATCCAAACCCAAGAGATATTTAGAAGCCAAGTGCATGTGATCAGAGAAGAACCTACTATGACACCTTATAGATGATGCTAAAATTTGTAAGAAAAAGTGCACAGGAACATCAGAATGGTGTTAGAGCTCTCGATAGAAACATGCCCTGCAAGCCAGGAAACCTGGCATCATAAGTCCTGAAAGTAAAGAACTGCCAGCCAAGATTGCTACATCCAGCAAAGTCCTCTTAAAACTGAGAGAACAAGAGGACATCCCAAGACAAGCACCAGCTTAAAACAGGTCATGACCACTGAGCCAGCACTGCAGAAGGCACTTCAAGGAGCCCTAAGCTAGGAGGAGAGAAGAAGACAGACATACACCTCATGCAGCTGCAGGAGCAAAAAGCTAGGAAAGGATCTGCAGTGTCCAACACAGTCAGCTAGAAGCCCCCAATGCAAACAGGAGAAAGAAAACAATAATCCAACCAGAGTAAAAACAGGATTACAGCAAGTAGCAGATCTCTCAGGACACTCCTAAATGCAAATAGTCTTACTGCTTTAAAACATACACACTAACTCCGACTGGAAGTCAGATCCAATTATCTACTTCAGCTGTGGCTTTTTAAAAAAAAATTTTTTTTTTCATTTTGACACAATGTGGAATCACCTGAGAAGGGAGCTGAGGGAATGTCTATGATATCCTGTGGTGGTGTCTAGGGAGGATTTTCTTCCTATAACTGACTCATAGGGATCTTTTATCTTTGGTTAGGTTTATACTTAGGTTTTTGAAGCTATTGTTGAAAATTTTTTTCTGCTTTCATTCTCAGAAGAGATTCAACTCATTCCCCATCATAACTCCAGTAACATTCTTCACAAAACTATCTCAGGATGTGTGTGTGTGTGTGTGTGTGTGTAGATATATATCATTAATATATAGAGAGATACCAGGTTACACACACACAAAATACATAAAAATCCAAAATAATCATAAACAGAACAATGTTATATGTATCACAATATCTGATCTCAAATTTTCTGCAGAGCCATAGTAACAAAAACAGCATGGTACTGGCACAACCTCAGATATGTAGACCAATGGAATAGAACAGAAATAAACTCATGTAGCTACTACTACCTAATATTTGGCAAAGGTGTCAAAAACATACATTGGAAAGAAGTGTGTGTGGGCTGTTGGGCAAATTAGATATTCATATGTAGAAGAACAAAACTAGACGCCTAGCTCTCAACCTGTGCAAAAGTTGTACAAAATGGATCAAGGCCACAGTGTAAGGTATGAAACACCAGCTAGGGGGAAAACGTGTAAAACCTAGGCACAGATAATGTCCTAGTTTCATATCCGTTGCTGTGGGCAAATACCTCGCCTAAGAGTGTTTGGGGGAGGAGGGGCTTGTTTGGCTTACAATTCCATGTTGTAGTTTATCAAATGAATCCAGCCATGCTGCCAGCTTTTTTACTCAGCCATCTGCCATCATACTTATACGGTTTAGGGCTGAGCCTAAGGAATGGTGTCACCCACAGTGGGCTGGGCCAATCTCCCACAGACATGTCCACAAGCTAACCTGATTTGGACAGTTTCTCACAGAGGCTCTTTTCCCAAGTGAGTCTAGGTTTTAGCAATATTGCTAGACATTTGACTTTTAAAACTAAACCCCACAGGTGAAGAATTTCTGAAAAAGTAACTCTAGAGGCAACAGCAAGAATAGATGTGTGGGGCTGTGTGGTATTAAAAAGGTGCTGCATAGCAAAAGCAATCATCGGAGTAAAGAGGTGCCTAGAGAATGAAAGAAAACCACACATCTAACTGGGGATTAATGTCTAGAATCCAAAAATCTAGAATCTAGATTCTTCCCCCAACCCCTTCCCTTCTCCCTCTTGCTCCAGCCCCGCTCACTCTGCTCACCCCCCCCCCCCCCCCGTCATATGAGGGCATCAGATCTCATTACGGATAGTTGTGAGCCACCATGTGCTCATGACCTCCGGAAGAGCAGTCAGTGCTCTTAACTGCTGAGCCATTTCACCAGCCCTAGAATCTAGATTCTTCTTGAATTAAAAAATGAATCATCCAGGGCTGGGAATATAGCTTAGTGGTATAGCCTTTGTCTTGCATGTACAAGGATCTGGGTTCAGTCTTCAGTGAGAGGTGGGGGGAGAAATAGATCAGAAACAAGGACTCAGAGTGGGAGATGGGGGATTCAGTAAAGGGAGGGCTAGGGAAGAGTGGGGTGCCGCATCAGCACACAATTTTATATCATTAAAAGGGGGGGGGGTCTATGGCTAGCAATCACAAACTCAAACAATGTTTAGGGGCTGGAGAGATTAAGAGCACTGACTGCTCTTCCAGAGGTCCTGAGTTCAATTCCCAGCAACCACATGGTGGCTCACAACCATCTGTAATGGGATCTGATGCCCTCTTCTGGTGTGTCTGAAGACAGCTACAGTGTACTCACATATATAGATAAATCTTTTAAAAAATCCATGAATAAGTGGGCAAATAAACCGAATTCAGTCCCTAAAAGAAGAAACATGAGATAACCAATAAATATTTGAAAACCTGTTAACCTTCTTAACTAACGGGGAGATAAAAACTGCAACTCTATTGAGAGTCCATTTTATCCCAGCCAGAATGGCTATTACCACGGAAACAAATGCCTCACAGGGCTGGAGAAAGTACTGAGCAGTTAAGGGCACCCATTCTTCCTGCTGGGATCTGAGTTTGCTTCCGGGCTTCACACTGGGAGGCTCACAACCGCCTGCAGCTCTGCAGTTGTACACACACACACACACACACACACACACACACACACACCCGCCCGCATGCTTTTAAAAAGGGTCTGTGCTATCAAGGATGCAGGCAGGAGCGGCCCTTATTCAGGGTGGTGGGAATGCAAGCTGGCACAGCAGCCATGGAAATCAAAACAGAGGTTCCTCAGAAAACAAACTAGGGCTAGTCCACTCCCCAGCTGTACCACTCCAGGCATCTAAACGCCTCAGAGATGCACCCACATCGTGGTTATTGTAGTGCTATTCTTAATAGCTAAGCTACAGAGCTAGCCCAGGGGTCCAACAAGAGAGGAATGCATAAGGAAATGTGGCTTATACACAGTGGAAGTGTTTTCAGCCATACAGAATGGGGCTGTTCTCCGCCTTGGAGCGATCCGCTCAGCCCAGCCTCTCTCAAGTGTCTCTGCTGCCTAGCTTTGCTCTGTAAACGTCCACTGAGACTGAACATCAGAGACAGAAGAGACTAAGAGAGTTGTGTCCTCTACAGAAAAAAGGATAAAACGGTGGCCAATCACACTGTGTGGATTAACTCAGACTCAGGAAGAGAAACATTGCCTGCCTTTTCTCATTTGTGAATCCTAGATTTTTGTTTAGACGCAGTCACATAGGCACAGATGACATAGAGGTAGAAATGAAACTCCTGAGGAGGGGACAAAAGGGACTAGGGTGAGGTGAGGTGAGGGCCATGGAGGGAGGGGGATAGGGTTTGGGTATGTTCAAATTACTATATATATATGGATATATATATATATCCTTTATAAATGGCATATATTATATATAATATATTGTATATATATTGTATATATACATGACCTATATAAATTACACAAATCACACACCACACACACACACACACACACACACACACACACACACACACACACGGCCTATTGTGGCCTGGTTGAATAAAGTCAAAGTCGAAGGGGGCAGTGATGGACAAGGAAGGGCTCAAGAGAGAGCTGGGAGGGTAGGTGGGAGAAGGAAGGAATTTAGATATGAAACAGGAGGGGACTATTGGAGGGAAGGAGGGGTAGCGGGGCTCCCGTAGTCACATCATCTCTACAGCTGTGCTGCCTGCAGTATAAGAGAGACAGCTCCCGTGGCCGTCTGACTGGGGGCTAAGCTGACATGGAGATCTGTACGGTAATACTGAACCACGGAAGGGCATGAGGTAGTGATAGATGGTGAAATACGGGTGAGCCAAATGACTGCTCCACGGTACAAGTGACCCCAAAGGTCACATACTGTGGGGTCCCCTTATTTCAAGTGTCCTCAGTACTGGGGATGGAGGACCAGGGAGTTTGCCAGCCAGCCAGTCAGTCTAGCAAAAACATTGAGCTGTAGGTTGATCTGGGGAGACAATCTGCCCTCCACATGTGCATGTGTTTACAAGAACACAAACATATACGGGGGTGGGGGGTGGTGGGGAGAGACAGACAGATAGACAGACAAACAGACACACACACAGAGAGATACAGAAAAAGAGAAAGAACTCTCTAAAGCAAAAAAGACAAAAGTACAAACCATCTCTCTAAAAACTAATTAAAGAATCAACCCACAAATCCATGAACTTCTCTAAAATCCAGGCAGAATAAAAACAAACTCAACACACCTAAACTCGTCATGGTGAGTGGGGCAGTGGTGGCGCATGCCTTTAGTCCCAGCACTTGGGAGGCAGAGGCAGGCAGATTTCTGAGTTTGAGGCCAGTCTGGTCTACAGAGTGAGTTCCAGGGCTACACAGAGAAACCCTGTCTCGAAAAAAAAAAACAAAAACACAAACAAACAAACAAACACCACATCATGTTGAAACTGCCCACCATTTAAAATAACCTTAAGTCAGCCAGAGTAGTGGAACAGAGCCGGTGTGGAGACCACGGGGAAACCAGGGTGGCTTTGCAGCTAGGGTACAGGTCATCTTTAAAGGGCTGGGGGAAGTCTGCCAATATAAAGTTCCATACTCAGTGAAGACACTCGGAGAATAGTGCTGTGGTTCATTATAAAGCGGAAGTGGGGCTTGCGATGGAACCCCCTCCTCCGCATGGTACACTGATTGCCTAGCAAGCCTGAAGCCCTGGGTTCAATCCTGGTACCGTGTGAATCTGTAATCTCAGCTCTGAGGAGGTGAACACTGGAGGGTGTGAAGCTCAGGGTCATCTTTGGCTAGATAGTGAGTTCAAAGCCAGCCTGGGATATAATACCCGGTCCCAAATTATTCTTTTTGTTTTAAAGAAAAGAGGTGGAGAGAAAGAGGGGACAAATTTAAACAGCAACCAAATAGACCTAACTGATTTGTGCAAAATACTACATCCAACAGCTTCAGGGAGGGCTTTAAGGGAACATGGGACAGAGTCTAGCAAAACAGAGAATGCACTCTGGTCTGTAATTCAGGCCTTAGGAAAATCCTGTCAGCCACTACTGACAGGCTTCCCGACCACACTCTGACATTTAAACACTTTCACTTAACAAAGGTGTGGATATTACATTAGCAACTATTCTGAGTGCCTTACCATATTAGAGCTCTTTCATGGTCCTTATATAGACCATCCCCATTTCTGGATAAGGAAACTATAAAGACAGAGGTGTGAGACGTTTGTTTGTTACCCAGCTCAGAAACCACAGTCCAATGACAGACTGAATAGCGGTTATGAAGTCTGTAATCTTTAGAAGTGTGCCTCCTTTTCTCATTAAGGTTGGCAACCAAACTAATTAGATTATCAGGTAAACTGAGGCCCAGCTAGGGCGCACCCGACACTGGGTTTGTTCTCTGGGGGCACGTCTCTGACAGCAAGCACAAGTTAAGAAGCCTAGTTAAGTTGTGCACACCCAAGTCCTGCTTTAATGCTTCGTAGCAAGAGGCCAGATGGACCCTGGTCCTAAAGCCTTGGCTGGCACCAGGCAGACGAAGGCTTTCTCCACACAGCCGGCAGAGGGCGCAGGCGACCCTCTCTCAGGCGCCACTTCTGCAAACCGCGCGGGGCCAGCTGCAGGACGCCGGCAGTTTGGGGAGTTGTCAGTTCAGATCCGCAGCGTCGCCAGCTTCCTTCCTCTTTATCAGATCTGTCAGGGCCGCGGCGTGTCGTGAAGGCACCTCCGGCCTCCTTCCCTCCTTCCTGTGGCGAACGGACGCAGCCATCTAGCGAGCGAGCGACACTTCGCACCCTGTCACTTCGCACCCCAGGGCCAGGCGGGGCAGGGGGAGGGACGACACCTACAGCAAGATCGGTTCACGCGTGGGCCCTTTGCGCCTCTGCATCCTCTTCTCGCCTGCGCCCCGCACACTGCCAGGTTTGGGTGGCAGCTGGGTCGAGGCGGAGCGAGGGTGCTACTGTGGACTCTTCAGGGGTCCCTGGACCTCGGTGACTCCCAGCATGGTGCATGCGTGGCTATGGCTGGAGCCACACTGAGCAGTGGGTGCTTCCTAAAAGAAAGAGGTGACAGTGTACAAAATATCTCCAAAGATCGGTGACATTATCTCCATAAAAAAGTATCGTAGGCTCTAATAGAACATGTCACTAGGTCTGCACTCAGAAAGAACATTGGAGAGGAGGTGGGAGGAGTGGGGGAGGGGTGGAGTGTCTTGCCGCACCTAGGACAAGAGTCCTAAGCAAAAGTTCCCTTGCTCTCTGACTGCCTCCCTAAGTAAGAGCAAACTATTTGTAGATAAGGCTGGCCCCAAACTCATAGAAATCCTCCTGCCTCTGTCACTCGAGCACTGGAATTAAAGGCATATGTCACTATGCCATGCTAGTGCAATTTTTTTTTTTTAAGATTTATTTATTTAATTTATATGAGTAAACCATTGCTCTCTGCAGACCCACCAGAAGAGGGCATCGGATCCCATTACAGATGGATGTGAGCCACCATGTGATTGCTGGGAATTGAACTCAGGACCTCTGGAAGAGCAGTCAGTGCCCTTAACCACTGAGCTATCTCTCCAGCCCTCAACCATTTTTATTCATCCAGCTATAGCACTGAGGTAGCTTCCTTCCTTCCTTCCTTCCTTCCTTCCTTCCTTCCTTCCTCCTTTCCTCCCTCCCTTTCTTTTTTCTCCCTCTTTTCCCTCCTTCATTCCTCCTTTAGCACCGGGTTAAATGCTATCATCTCCCATGTTAGCAGGGGCTGGCCAGGTTGACTTCCTGGCCCAGCAGTGGGGCAGCCCAGAGCTTACTAAGGGATGTTCAGCACCCTCTCCAGGGGCCGCTAACTGAGTCCATTGGTTCCCATGACACCTGCTGGGTGCTCTGGCCCAGTGGGGTGTTGGAAGAGGCTAGTCCTGTTTGCTCTGACTGGAATGTTGGGGCTGGGGAAAGCAGGAAGACTAGAGGAGGCTTGGAGACACCCCAAATTCCAGCACTTGAGATGTGGGGACAGGAGGATCAAGAATTGGGAAGTCAGCCTCTGTTGGGCAGAAACACCTTCTTCAAAACCTCCAAACAATTTCTCCCCAGGTTGGGGAGGCGGCACAATGGATAAAGTGCTTGCTTCACCAACAAGAGGATCAGAGTAGACATGGCAACCCTGGGGAGGTGGAGACTGAGGTCTTTGGGTAAGCCGGCTAGATGAGGCTAGGCCCCCATCATCAAGCTCAGGGTTTAATTGACAGAGCCTACCTTCATGAACAAGATGGAGGGCAATGGAGGCAGATCTATTGGCCTTTAGACTTCACAGACCTGCCTACGCATGCTCACTCATGCAGACATAAACACACACATCCATGCTCTCACACCGCACCTGTGTGCTAACAGAAAAACGTTTTGCCTCCTCTTTAATTGTTTAAAAAAAAAAACAAAAAACTGCTCCGGGTTTCTACAGATTTTTGTGGGACACAGGGGTCCTTGCAGGAATCACAAGCTTGCCTGTTTTGCATTTTTGATCAGGAAATGTGAATGCAATCTCTTCCAAGTCTCTAGCCCAGGATCAATTTAGTCACCGGCAGTTGTTTTTCAGAGGGAAAATCTAGCCGTGCTTTGCAATCACATTTGAACTTGATATTCTACACCCGCTTTTCCTTATCTGATGTCAAGTAGAAATAAATCCTCACGGCATGAAGCTGGATTGTCTCCAGCGTCTGTGGGACAAGGATGGTCAAGGCTGAGTGACTGAGAACAGAGACTGGAGTTCCTTGCCTAGCTAAGGCCAGAGTGGGCTGCAGGGGGTTAGCGTGGATTTGGTACAAACCCTTGAGGATCAGCAGGCAGTAGCTATGAAGCCACACCTGTATCTTTATCCTCCCCTGCTGGATTCTATGGGTCTCTTCAGCTCTAGGGTGGTACAACGCCACTCTCCAGCCCACAGGCAATCCTTGACACCCAGTGTCCATCTTAGTTAAGACACATCTGTATGGGACATCCTGATGATTAACCAATCAATATCAGTGTTGTTGGCTAGGTGTGACTAAAGAGAGACATTGGGCGTTTCTGCCTTCCAGAAGCGTCCAGAATGACAAGGGAGAGCCGATTTAAATAGAGACAGGCAGGCAGTGCAAGCCAGGCATGAGGCTGTTTCATGAAGCCACAATGCTCAGGGACAGACCTTTACCCAACCAGCCTCGACTGACTTATGAAGGAACTTTCCAGAGAGAAATCAACAAGGATGAAGGAGAGTACTGCTCTTGTGTTTTATTTATTTTATTTTTATTGCTTAAGTGATGACGAAAGTCTTTCTGCTCACCGAGAATGTTTGGGAAGCACCGGAAGCCAAAGACTTGGCAGCAGCCCAACCCTTGCCTCAAGTTGCCACCTGCCCTCAGGGACAGCCTACTTCAGTGTGTCTCCAGCCTGTTGACTAGGGGTTTCTTTTCCTGTGAGGGTGGCAGGGCTTTATTCTCTGTCACTAATAGACTATGTTGCAAGTATCTGCGCGTCATCTGGCACTCTAGATTTTGGTCAGATCTCCTCACTGTGTGCCTATCCCACGATGAGCAGGGCTCGGTTGTTTCCAGTTCTCATGGTGACACATTTAGTCACAGCGGAGGGTGACTGCGATGAGCACGCATCTGGGGCTGTACTCAGAGTATGGAGTGCGGAGGAAATATTCAGAAATAGGAAATGAAAGTGTGAGCGTCTGAGGGAGGGGGGAGGGGGAGGCGTTCACCAGCATAGCCTTAGGAAACAGATTAAGATATGTGAACAACCGTTAATCCCAGCAAGCAGAGGCAGGCAGATCTCTGAGTTCGAGGTCATCCTGGTCTACAGAGCAAGTTCCAAGGCAGTCAGAACTACACAGAGAAACGCTGTCTCCAAGCAAGCAAGCAAGCAAGCAAGCAAGCAAGCAAGCAAGCAAGCAAGCAAACAAACATAAAAAAGACAGACAGACAGACAAAGAAAGAAAAAATTTGAACCAAAGGAGCTGTTTTAAGGCTTTTGATAGGTATTATGGGGTGGGGGCGGGGCTTGCTCCACTCTATTCCTCTCCGCTTCGATGGAAGCCACGCCCTCTTGCGGCTGAGCAATGCCCACAGGCCCCGCCATTTTTATCTCCTTTCCATTGTTTCTTGGCTAGTATCTTATCCACCGGCATCTTAATCTTCTCAACTAACTTATGTGTTCTTCACAAGTTAATGATTTGAGGAAGTTTTATTTATTCATATCAGTATTGTGTGTGTGTGCACATACCCCAGCACAATGTGGCAGTCAGAGAGCAACTTTTGAGAGTCATAGGTTCCAGTGACCAAACTGGAGTCTCCAGGCTTTTGTGTGACAAGTGGCCTGATGTCACCAGTCCTGATTCTAGTGTTCTCTCTGTGGTGTGTGCTTTTCTTTAGTTTTGCTTGTTTTGAATTCTCTTCTCTGTCTGTCTCTCTCTCTCTCTCTCTCTCTCTCTCTCTCTCTCTCTGTTGTGTGTGTTTGTGTGTGTCGCTGTGGATTGAACGTGGGCTTCACATGTGCTAGACAGGCCCTGTCTTCTGAAGCTGCATCCCCAGCCTCTGTGGGGCGTTTTTATTTTTGCAGTACAGTTCTGTGGTTTCTTCCACAGATTTGAAGCTTTGAGAACCCTCTACCTGTTTAGGTCAGTAGGACAAGAAGAGCTCAGGTGAGGAAACTGAGGGACTTGCCTTGCAGGCACACGGTGGACTGGACTGGTACTTGGGACACTGCCAGGCACAGCTCTTCAGCCCAGTCTGTGGTCACAGTAGAAAGAGGCTACTGAAGACTGTAGGCAAGGTGATCGTAATCACAGAGGGGCTGCTGGGCAGCCAGTGCCCTTGCTCTGACAGCTGACGGCTGCAGTGGACTCCCAGCAGAAGCCGTGTGGCACAGATTCTGGGGAGCCAAGGCTTTGGCACCAGGCCAGTCAATCATTCTTTCAACTGTACCTCACATGTGGGATTCCAGAGCAATGTTCTGCATAGTTCTTGACTCAAGGGCACAAGGAAGAATCCCCAGGTTTAGAGTCCCCTGTTCTTTCTCTGCAATTGTACGCTGATGGCTCTGATCACTCACCTCCACCTTCCTCCTCTCTACCTGGTGCGACTGCACTCTAGTCCAGGCTGGACCATGGGGCTACAGCAGCTCTGCCTTCCTGCTCAGTGAGTCAGGGGAGTCTTCATTGGGAGTTTCTGAAGGGTGCTCAGGTGAGCAGCCTTGTTAGTGAGTAAAAATTCTGACTCCTTTGAGATTGTGTTTTGCTTTCTAGATAGACACTCTATAGAAATTGTGTTATACCTTGTCTACATTTTCATCTTTTGCAAGACGGCACTTTTTTTAAGTATAATTTATTTTTATTTTATATGCATTGGTGTCTTGCCTGCATGTATGTCTATGTGAGGGTGTCAGAAGCCCTGGAACTGGAATTACAGACAGATGTGAGCTGTCATGTGGGTTCTGGGAATTGAACCTGAGTCCTCTGGAAGAATAGCCAGTGCTCTAACCATTGAACCCTCTCTCTGGCCCCTAAGGTGATACTTCTTAAACGACATGCTTAACAATTTTAAGTTACCCAGAATTCCTGTCTCCTAATACAAGCATTCTTTTCCCATCTTGCATGCACGCATGATCTTCTCACCTGCCTCTGTGTGTGTGTGTGAGTGTGTGTGTGTGTGTGTGTGTGTAGACGTGCTTTCTTAAGCAGCTTCCCTCTTCCCTGTCTGTAGCCTGGCCATATATGTTCACATTTTATACGAGTGGGAAATACTAGTTTTAGAACATCTGAAAAAAATAGAACCTCACATTTTTTGTGAAATAAACAATCTTCAAACATTAAAATTTTTTTCATTGAGATGCACTATTGCCTGAAAGACGGCTGGTACAGCCACGAGTTTTGCAAACTAAAAGGGGCTGGTGCTGGAGAGATGGCTCAGCAGTTAAAAGCACTGGCTGTTCTTCCAGAGGTCCTGCCTTCCATTCACATCACCCGTGCAGTGGCTCACAACCATCTGTAACTCCAGTCCCAGGAGATCCAACTCCCTCTCTGGCTTCTGAGGGCACTGCACACATGTGATGGGCAGATATGCAAGTATGTAAAACAATCATACATGTTGACGTTAGGTCTAGTTCTTCCTCCCAGCCCCATGTCTTCAGAAATAAAGACACAGACTCAAGATAAATTTACAAGTACTTCGGCCATATACCTAGGATTCTCTCTGACTAGATCATAACTTAAAATGAGCTCATGTATTCTAATCTGTATTCTACCACATGGCTGGTTACCTGTGCTCGGGTACCATTCGCCTGTCTCCTCACATATTCCAGGCCCAATCTTCCTGTCCTGGAATCCTTTCTCTCTTTTGGATGTCCCACCTCTATTTCCCATCTAAGCCATAGGCCACAAGTTTTTTGTTTGTTTGTTTTTGTTTTTTCTTTTTGGTTTTTCAAGACAGGGTTTCTCTGTGTAAGCCTGGCTGTCCTGGAACTCACTCTGTAGTCCAGGCTGTCCTCAAACTCAGAAATCCACCTGCCTCTGCCTCCCAAGTGCTGGGATTAAAGTTGTGCGGCACCACCGCCCAGTGGCCACAAGCTTTTTAATTGACAGGTGATACAGCCATACAATATACAAGATATTCTCTTTACACATGCACATGAAAGAAAAAGTGTGCCACCTTGGGAGTTCCCCACCCCCTGGCCCTGGTTGACCTGCCACAAGTGCCCCCTATGCAAAGGAGCCAACACTACCCCCCTTTTCAGGGTGTGGTCTCTCTGCACAGTCCTGGCTGTCCTGGAACTAGCTCTGTAGATCAGACTAGCCTCAAACTCAGAGATCCCCCTGCCCCTGCCTCTGCCTCCCCAAGTGCTGGGATTAAAGGCAAGAGCCACCACCACCCAGCCAATATCCCTCATAAAGCGCAAATAAATTTTGACTAAGTTTTGTGTGTATGTGAGTATGTTCATCTGCGTGTTTGAGGGACTCACATGCACCTGTGTACTCATTCGTGGTGAAGGCCAGAGGACCACGTCACATGGTCTACTCAGTCATTTTCCATGTTTTGTTTGTTTGCTTGCTTGTTTTTTTGTTGCTGCCTCATCCCCCACCCCCTTTGAGACAAGGTCTCATTCTAGAGTTCTGACTGGTCTGCAACTCCTGAACTCACAGATATCCAGCTGCCTCTGCTTGCAGAGTGCCAAGGTTAAGGGCACGCACTAGCATTTTCTGCCTGGTTTTTGAGACAAGGTCTCTCACTGATTCAGCTGGACTGGTTGATCCAAATGCTCTAGGCTTCCTCTTGTCTCTGATCCTCTAGCACATGGTATGCCCCGCCATGCTGCCTTCTCTGTGGGTGCTGGGAATCCAAGCTCAAGTCCTGTGTTTGAGAGGCAGGCACCTTCTTCACTGAGCCGTCTCCAAGGCTCTGGAATTTTGACTGTTTTTGATCTTTGCATCCACAAGATCATAAAACACGTCCTCTCTGGCATCTGCATCTCTTGCCCCACTTTGTGTCTGTGCATTGTGCTTCAGAGCTTGCTGGAGTAGAAAACTCTGCTCTCTTGCATCCAGACCTCTCCACAGCGCACCTCCAGAGTCTTCATGGTATAGCAGTTGGCTTCCCCAGAGTGAGCTATAGAGACCAAGGCACTCGTTCATCACCTTGGAAGTGAGGTACTCATCTCGGGGCCATTGAGTCAGCCCCATACAGGATGAGAAGGGCTCCATCAGGAGGTGGCATCGCCAGCAGCCTTGCAGAAGTTGGCACTGCTGTTTACCATGTAGAGAATGCCTTTTTATAGCCTTTCCCATCGGGTTACTGGAATGGAAATTCTTTGCTGCGGTAGTTGATGCTGACACAGACACCTTTGTGTTCATGGCTTCCTCTTCTGGATTCTTCTAAGCACTCCATTTTTGCCAAAGGACTCCCTGAGTCAACAGGTTTTGTCATATTTATGGTTATTATTTCCAAGAGAAGAAAGCCAGTGGCGGGCGTTTTTGCTGTGACTTTATCTGTATTAGGCACCGCCAACGTGCTCAGAACATAAGTCAAGCCTCAGTCCTGAAGAAAAAGACAAATGAGGGTAAGAGAGATGGCTCAGTCCTTAACAGCATGTGCTACTCTTGCGGAAGAACTGAGTTTGGTTCCCAGCACCCACAGTGCTGGCTCACAACTGCCTATAACTCCAGCTCCAGGGGATCTAGTGACCGCTTCTAGCTTCTGAAGGATTCTGCTCTCATGTGCACATACCTACACAGATACACATACACAGAGATAACATGTGCACACATACACACACAGATACACATGAACAGATACATACAGACACACAGAGAGATACACAGATATACATAGAGAAACACACATAGAGATATACACACACATACACACAGATACACATAGATACAAGATACACATGGAGACACACATATGCAGATGCACACACATACACATGCACAGGTACACACACACAGATACACACATATACACAGATTCACACACAGAGATATACATGCACACATATACACAGATATAGATACATATACACAGAGATGCATGCAGACACACACACACACTTAAAAATCTAATGTTTTGTTTTATGGTTTTTTTGAGATGGAGTTTCTCTGTGTAGCCCTGGCTGTCCTGGAACCTGCTCTGTAGACCAAATTGGCCCTGAACTCAGAGATCCGCCTGTCTCTGCCTTCTGAGTGCTGGGATTAAAGGGCTGTGCCGCCACTGCCTGGCTTCAAATAAATCTTTCAAAAACGAAATGAGAAAGACAAAATGATAGATGTCAACAACCATTCATTCAGGGGTTGGTTCCTTGATGGTTGAAGGGGTGTCTCTGTTATGAGGAACCGGACCCTATTCTTCAGAGTTCTTGAATGACTAGTCCTCTGCATGTTTCAGAATTGAATTTCCTACCAGAGATAGAGGGAACAGGATGGTCCTGGGTTCCACTTTAGCTCCACAGTGCACCCGCTGAGTGAACACGGGCAAGGTGCCCCACCTGCATGCCTCAGTATCCCCACCAGTGAGATGGGGACCAGAGCACCAGACTCTAGAGTAGTAGAGACAGTGGATGAGATGTCTTTGCCATCACATCTATCCCACCAGCAAGGGTGGTCCCTTCTCATTTTCCTGCTTCCTTTTCTGGGTTTACAAGCTTGGCGCCTTTGACACTTGATGGCTGAAAGACTTCCGATGCTGTGTCTCCAGGGAGGAAAGAAGAAAACTCACCACAGTGTTTTATTCCCTCTCTCTAATTATAAAAGCAACGCATATTTACTGTAGAAAAATCTGGAAGCTGTGGGAAAGTACTAAAGAGGAAATAAAAATTACCCGCAATTTCACGCCCCAGATCTGCCACTGTTCATATGTGGGCGTGTCTCCTCCAGGGTGTTGGGGCCAGGCCTTATTTTGAGAATTCTAAGATGTGGCTCCAGGACAGTGTGACAAACAACTCTGGGCCAACACTACTAGGGATTGGGGGAGGGGAACAGCCTCACTTTTTGTGCATGTGTGGAAGCAGACAGGATTTCAAGACTCAACTTCAAGTCACAAGCCTGAGGGGGCAGAACAATCCCTCGTCCTCCCCAGCCCTACCAGCCAGTGCTCCCAGCCTGAAGAGCTCCATGGCACCTAACTGTCCTGGGGCCTCAGTGACCAGGGCTACTGTGTGGTGTGGGGAGCGTTCATAGTAGGTAAAGTCCTTGGGCTTGCTGGGCCTGTGTGAGCACACATCTGTGTTCCTTCCTCTGAGATGAGAAGACACGACCCCTGCCATCTCCAGTCACATCAGCACCAGCTGGGTGAACATGTGCAAAGCGATGGAGGAAGCTGTCTCTCCCAGCCCCTCACCTCTGAGTCAGTGTCCTCACTGTGTCACCCTGTCCCCCAACCCTGGGACAAGGGCTTTATAAACACATGGCTTTCACCTCTGCGTTTGGAGGTTTCAGCCTGTGGCCCACTGGCCATGGACATGGTGCTTTGGGACCTGTTCATCATGGTGGCAGCTGGCGCACAGGGTCTAACTGTTCACCTTATAGCTAGGATGGTAACAGCTGGGGGACCCATAGCCCCCTTCAAAGTCAAGTTCCCAGTAGCTGAAAACCTCCCTCTTGGCCCCACACTTACATTTTCTACCTCCTTTCCCTTCCTCCGTGCTGAGGATGCTTTTCCCAATTTCTGAAGGTATCTTCGGTCCCAGAATTGGAAAGTGCAGATTTGGGGAGTGGCCTCTTCCCTCCTCACGTGACCTTGGGCAGCTGTCATTGGCTTTTGGGAACGTCAGTTTTACATCTAGAAAATGGGGTTCTCACGTGTCCAATAAACATTCACATCTGTGCAGGTCCGAGGACAAAGAAGGAGGGATGATGCTGTGTGTGTGTTTGTGTGTGCGCGCACGCGCTCTATGTATGTGTTGTGAGCGTATGGGTGCATATGCATGTGCACATAGGTGTGTGTGCACTTTGTGCGCATGCGTGTGGAAGCCAGAGCTTGGCACTGGGGATCCTCCACAATAACTTTCCACCTCAGTTTCTGTTTTGTTTTTATTTTTTTCACATCTCTTTGTTTCATGTTTTTGTGGATGTGGGTGGGTACCCATGTGCCACAGCTTACACATGGAGCTGTCGGAAGACAACAGATTTTCTCCCTCCACTATAAAGGTCCTCGGACTGACTTGGATCATCAGGATTGTCCCTGTCACTGGCACTCCACATGCATTTTCTGAGACAGTTTCTCACTGAGTCACTGATGGGCTGGACCTGGCAGGCTGCTGAGCTCTGGGGATCCCCAGGGCTGACGCTACAGACATCACCAAGCCTGGCTTCTTAGGTGGCTCCTGGGTGTCGGGCTCCTGGCCTCTCGCTTGTGCAGCAAGCTCTTTCTGGACTGAGACATCTGTCCAGACGCACCATGGACGTTTGTGCAGCTGTAAAGAGAATGAAAAGGCGAACAAAAGAGATGGAAATGAGGCATTTCGGGAAGATGTGTGAGACCAGAATCGTACCATTCTGACCGAAATAAGTCCTACCCAGAAAGACAAGTGCCACCTGATTCTCTCACATGTACAGCCTAGACTTAAAATTACACTTGTGTGTGCACATATATATGTGTGTGTGTGTGTGTGTGTTTGCATGGAACTAGAAAGGGGACCATGGGAGGAGGAGAAAGAGGTCTTAAGTGAGGGATGGAATGGCACTTACAGAAACGGGAAGAGAGGGAGGGATGTCTGGGAGAAGGAGACAGCCAGAGGGTGCAGAGCCATGGGGAGGGCTGTGCGGGAGGGGACAGACCAGAAACAAACACATGTATTACAAACATATGTGTGAAGATGTCCTAACCTCTTACTCTACAGACTATCAGAAACTTTAAAATATCCAGTTGTCTTCCTGGGTCCACTCCCAGTCTTCCAACAAGCAGTGACTCCATCTCCTACCACCACCACCCCCATCCCCACACAGGGGATGTCACATGTCACATGTCACATGTAGATGGGCCTGTTTCCTGACCTGGAGCACTGGGGAGACTGTACTCACCACGTTGTGCTGGTGGGACTGAGCAGATCTGGGCCAAGGGCACAGGACGTGTGGGGCTAACCTCTTGTGTGGCAGAAAACCCACAATGTGCAGCATCCGGGTCACTCACGTACCATGGGGCCGAGTGGGGACCAGGAAATGAGGGTGGGTAGAAGAGGCAGGTGTTTGTGAACCCTGCTCAAAGCCATCACTGAAGGTGGAAAGGGCGTGGGGACAGTGTGGGGCTGTGGGATGGGCCTGCTCCCATCCCTTGCATGTTCACCCTGCTGTGGTGAGGTCCTTGTCTCATGAGGCCATGCAGAAGGGGACTCAAGAGCCAGCACAGTCCCCTTAGGTTGACATTCTCCTGGGGGCCCAGCAATATCATGTGGGTGGGTGTGTGAGTGGGTGTGGGGGACAGCAAGGAGCTGCATGCTCCGGGGGTGAAGGAAAGGAATGGAGGCTTGGCTGTGTTTTTCTTGTCATGTTTTGGGGCTTAATTATTATTATTATTTGTTTGTTTTATAGACAGGGTCTTTCTGCATAGCTCTGCTTCTTGAGAAATAGTATAGACCTTTAAACTCACAGATCCACCTACCCCTGCTTCCTAAAGTGCTGGGATTAAAGGTGTGTGTGTGTGTGTGTGTGTGTGTGTGTGTGTGTACACCACTCTGGTGAGGCAGGGCTTAAATTTCTTTTTAACAGGATAGAACAGAATTCAAAAACATGTAACACAGGCATTGGCAGGGCTGGATGGGGCGACTCTCTTGGTTGTGACTGAGGGTCATAGGCTGGGTAACTTAAAGAGAAAGAAAGTTCTTCAGTTTATGGTTCTGGGGCCTGTGAGGTTCAATGGCCAGACACACTACAGCATGGTTGAGGACCTTGTAGCTGTGGCAGCAAGGTGTCTGGGATAGTAGCTGTTCTTCTTAGCATAACTCTGGAGACAACCCATTATCCATGCATCCAGAGACAGAAGACTGTTTTCCAGGTCTGAGCTGGTAAGCCAACTTACTTCTTGCATCCCACTGAAAATAATCTGTTCATGCACTATTTGGGAGATCAGGTGGCCAGCTTAGAAGATACATTCAACTGAAAGCTGTGACCTATGGTATTAGAGGTGAATAAAGTTACTGTCCTCCTGGCATTGGAGTCTGATGGAATCTTCTGGAATCTCAGCCTCACAGACTCTTTCCTTATTTGTGATTTTGCCAGAGTTGGACACCTTAGCTCAATGTTGCTTTGAGGCATGATGCCACCTCAAGACCCCTCAGCACAGGGGGCAAGAGTGGAGATTCAGCCAATGGGGACTGTTACTGGTATTTTCTTTTTGGTGGTTAAAATGAGAATGGCCACCAGAGGCTCACATTTGAATAGTTGGTTTTCAGTTGGTGGAACTGTTTGGGAAGGATTAGGAGGTGTGGCCTTACTGGAGGAGGTGTGTCTCTGGGGCGGGGTTTGAGGTTTCAAATGACTTGTACCATTCCCAGAGTGCTCACTGCCTTCTGCTTGCTGATTGAGGTGTGAGATCTCAGTTGTCCTGCAGCCAGGTCTTTGCTCACCATCACCCTCTGGAACTGTAAGCCCAGCTAATTGCTTTCTTTTATAAGCTGCCTTGCTCATAGGGTTTTACCATAGCAATAGAAAAGTAACAGATACAGTGCTTGTCTCAAGCCCTTCAGTCATGGGTCATATACTCAGGTGGAAGAGACCCTAGAGATCAAAGAATCCATCTGTTTGTCCTGTGACCCGTCCCTTCCACTTCATCCCTGCTGGTCTGTGTTCTGCCCCTGATCTTCTTTACCGTGCACCCCCATCCCCTACTCCTCACAGTCACTTATGCTATCTGCGGCAGCAAGTAGAGAGAGTGCACCAGGAATGGCTTGTAGCTTTTAAACTTTGAAGCTCACCTCCAGTGACATACTTCCTCCAGCAAGGCCACACCTCCTAAACTCACTAAACAACCCCACTAACTGGGGACCAAGTATTTGAACATCTGAGCCTTGGGGGACATACTCATTCAGACCACTACAACTGTGGATGTTTCCTGCATGCACTTGCTGTGGCCACGGCACACTGGTCCACCAGCTGCCTGCTAGCACAAGGTTGGATGCTCCCTGCTCTCCAGCCAACTGCCTGCTGAGAACTGTGGAGTTCTTTCGGGCTTCCCTTTCGAGGAGACGACTCTATCATTAACCTTGACTCTGCATGGAAACATCACTAAGTGGTGGTTCCCCCACTGTGTGCTAGCTAGGCCTGAGCTGCCTGAGCATAGGTTTGCTGTACTTTGACAAGAGTCTCTCTAGAAGCCCATGCTGAGCCAGTCTCAGCAAGCACCAAGGACCCTTGTTCCTGGATGTGCCAGGGGACAGAGTCCCAGGCAGGAGCTGGAAGCCTGGAAGTTCCAGACCGTCTGTGCCCCTTGCTTGTTGGCTGTCTGTGAGATAGTTCCTTCTTTTAGTTTTCTCCCTCTTAAATGGGGTTTAGGGGTGGCAGTTGTCTGCCCCAAGGCTCTTGGAGGCTTTGCATGCGTGTGGATGCCAGTCTGCAAAACTGTGGGGCTAGGGACCATCTCCAGCACTCTGGATAGCTCTTCCTGCTTCTCTGCTGCTCTTCTGTCTTTTGGAAAGAAAAGTGTCTGTCTGCTGCTGCAGCCTTTGGCAGCCTGAATGGAGCTGGTGTGTCTGCTGCCCATCTCAGGGAAGTTGCCATTCACATAGAAGAGCATAGTGATGCCCTCGTCTAAGCCCAGAGACTCAGGTTCATGAAGAACCTTTCAGATCACCCTGGCATCCACAGCATGAGGAGGGACTGGTATCCTTCTGGATCCAAACAACGAAACAGAAGCACTTTGTTGTTGTGTTTGGATTTTTGAGACAGGGTTTTTCTGGGTGGCCCCGGCTGTCCTGGAACTCACTCTGTAGACGAGGCTGGCCTTGAACTCAGAAATCCACCTGACTCTGCCTCCCAGGTGATGGGATTAAAGGTGTGCACCACCACTGGCCGGTCAGAAGCACTCTTGTCTCTGGATGGACAAAGGAACGTAATATAGGATGTTGGTTACACAGGCTATAGGGGAGCTGAGACCAATGACACAAGGAGACAGTGAGTGGACCTGGAGATAAAACACTGCAAGAATGGCTGCTAGCCCAAGGATGAAAGGACCAGCAGAATTAATGGGGTTTGCAGAGCCCTGAGTCTTGGCCACTGGGGCCATCAGAGGCTTATTGGATGGGAGCTGAGACACAGAGGAGATGCGGCTACTACTGGGGACCTGCTGGGGCAGGAGAGAAGCAGGGCACTCCAGCTTCTTTCTTCATGCCTTCCCTCAGCTCCCTGCCTTGGCAGAACCCCCCCCCCCCTCTGGAAAGCAGATGAAAGCAAGGCTGGGAAAGGCAGGATTCAGGTCAGTCCCCCATGGCACAGAAAGAACACAGCCAAGGCTGGAGTCCAGCTCCGTCATGGTGATTTCCACTTACGTTTTGGGCATTGGGAAACTCATCCTCCTAACTCCACAGGCAGCAGCCAGAGTCCATCAGTATAGACCAGGCCAGCAGAGCCTGAGGATTTGGCTATAATGATGGGCAGGCAAGCTTAGACCTCTGCTCAATTCCAACCTAAAGCCAGTCCGGCTTGCCTTTGAGGCAGAAGGCTGTCCCCAGCCAGCAATGCCTGCTCTCCTCCACTCTGGTAACCTTTACCCATCAAAGGTCAAGCAGCGCTCCCAGGAGACTTGCACCCCTCACTGTGACAGTACTCTGTGTTGTTATATAGCACTAGGCTTCTCTGAGCAGGATGCTGTGTTCATTGTGAATTTCTCTGTCTATAGCACTATAGTGTCAGGTATGGACAGTGCTTAGGGAGCTTGACCTTGTCTCCCCACACAGTACGTGGGGCTGTTGAGCACGGTGTAGGCATCGCTCTCTGGAATTCTCTGAGAACCCAGAGGCAGATGTTATCATCCACAGTGTCAAGAGAGTGCACAGGCAGCGTGGCTAGTGAGGAGGGATCTCAGGCAGGAGTCTGCCTGGGAAGGCTCAGCCATGTGGCCTCCCTCCCGCCCAGCTGGGCAGCAGGGTAAGGTCCCATGAGCCATCTCAGCTGTGGGGACCTGGTTCCTGTGTCTCAGGGTCTACGTCAGCCCCTTGCAGGCAGGAGTCATTCTCCATAGCCACTTCTCCATTCTGAGTGAGCAAGACGCCAGGCCAGGATGGCAGGTCTGACCGCAGGACAGATGTTCCCACATGTGGAAGTGAGTACAAGCCTGCCACACTGTTCTCAGGGTGTCTCCTACCTCGGCTGTGGGTGACACGGCCAGCTACTGTCTGGCTGTTCCTTCTGTATACGCGTCACATGGTCTTTAGGTTCTTTCTACATGGGGGCAGCACTTTTTCACTTGTCTGGTCCTTTGAAGGGAAACCTAGGGCCATGACGACCGCTAGTAATAGCTGCCTCACTAAAGCACGTGATCAACAATCCTGCATGGAGTGTTTCTCAACATTTATACCACAGCTGTATAGGGTTGAGAGTAATATTGTTCCAGTTTTGGAAGTAGAGAAACCAAAGTAATTGTTTTGCTTTAAGTCACACAACACTATGCACCTAGAGGTAGACTACCACGTCTCTCACTTTTTACGCCTGGATCAGTGTTCTACCAGCTCTTGAGAGCACCAAGAAGCCTTAAAGGGATTTATGATTCTATTTTAGCAGGTCTATGATGTCATTCAAAGTAGACACATTTCTATTTTATACACCCCGAGGAATAAAAATGCTGCCAATAAAATTATAATACTTTATCACTTAGAACTTTCTATTCTGTCCTTTAGAGTTCTTTTAGGTCTATAAGCATTACGTGTGTGTGTGTGTGTGTGTGTGTGTGTGTGTGTGTGTGTGTGTCTGCATCTACGTGTGTGTGTCTGCATCTACGTGTGTGCATGCATGCCTGTGTGTTTACACCACGGGAAGGACATCACAATTCACAGCTTCTGATCTCTTCTGGCTTACCTGTTCATTCATCACCGAGGGTACGTAACTCCTGCCATGCTGAAGAAAGAGCTGTTGGTTCTCATCAGACAGATGGAGATCCACACAGTCCATGTCTACCTAGGAAGCATCTGTTTGTGCAATTCCTTGTTTTATTCTTCATGTGTTTGTTTTTGTTTTGTTTTTGTGACACAGTCTCATGTAGCCCAGGCTGGCCCAAATGCCTGATTCTCCAGTCTCTTCCTCCCAAGTGCTGGCATTGCAGGTGTGAGTCACCAAGCTAAACTTAGAAGCGGCGTTTTTTTCTCAGTGTTCTCAGATGGCAAAGAGCCGCTGGCACACGTTGTGCCATTGTGTGGCCAGTGTCTGCGACTCCCCAGTGAGGAATGCTGCTAAGCCCGCAGGCTTCACCACCTCCTCCACCCTGTGCCCACAATGGTTGGGTTTTAGGACTTGAAATCACACACCCCCATTGTCTCAGAGGGTGCTCTCCAGCCACAGAGTCCCCTGCAAATGTGATGTTCAGTATCGTCAGGCAACTAGGGAGTCCTGCCAGCAGCTGTGGTGGAGACACACCCAATTCCAGAAATATTAAAACAGGACAAATCCAGCCACTCAGAGATACCCAAACACAGTGTCTTCCCATTGGGACCACTGTGTTTATCAAACAGGGATTAGAGCCTTTGAGAATCAGTACATTTTGAAGACTTAGGCCTCACAACAAAGACAGGTCTTGGTCCTCCTGGCCATCAGTTTCCCTGGTCTCTCCTTCCCTCCATCAACTGAGATGGACCAGTCTGTGCTGCCACCTTGGTTCGTAGCAGAAAGATGGGGGTGATTCATGCTCTCCCCCACATTAGGGAGCTGCCTTCTGGGAACTGCACAGGGGTCTTGGAATGCATCCAGGACAGGGGTGATTTCATCAGCTGAGAGCTCTTATAACTGGGTTTGAATTCCAAATTCTGATCCCCAAAGCCAAGTATGTTTCAGAGTCAGGCAATGTTTGAAGCACTGAATGAAAGGCCAAGAACAAGGCTCCTTCCGTGTGCAAAGATGGCCTGGGGAGGGCCACTTGCTGTACTAGTGACTGCTAGTTCCACTGACATTACATGGCCTTGAACAAGCTCCACAGGACTCGCTGTGAGGATTGTTAGCTGTCTTTAGTATTTCAGACAGGGTCCGTTCATGTTACTCAGGTAGGCCTCGAACTCATGATCCTCTCGCCTCCACCTTCCTAGTGCTGCAGTTACAGGTCTGTACCACCATGCCAGCTGTGGCTGTTTATATATGACCCTTCGGAGAGCTCAGAATCATGTCTTCTGTAGCTTGGTTCAGACTAGCCTATCTTGCTTCCCACCTGTTGTGATGCACGCAGGCCAGGTTCCCAGGTTGAGAGGTACCCTAGTTTCATTTCTATGGCTGTGATAAAATACCTTGACAAAAAGCAGCTTAGGGTTTATTTTAGTTTACAGTTCCAGATTACAGTCCTTCACTGTGGGGAAGTCAAGACAGGAATGTTAAACAGCTGGGCACATCTCATCTAGTCAGGAGCCATGAGTAATGAATGCATGCGTGTCTACTTGCTTGCTGGTGCTCAGTCCGATTTCTTCATATACAGGTCAGGACCCCCTGGAGTAGGGAATGGTGCCACCCACAGTGGGCTGGGTTTTTCTACATCAGTCAACTTAACTAAGACAATTCCTGACAAACACACCCACAATCCCCAAGACAAGACAAGACAAAGTAGACAGTTCCTCATGGAAGCTTTTCCCAGATGATTCTAGGTTGTGTCAAGTTGACAATTAAAGTTATCGATAACAGACTAGGAGAATGAGCATGCAGGGGTGGGGTGAGATGGAGGTGGGGAATCTCTACTCCAGAGAGAGCAGACGAAGGGAGAATGGCATGAAGGAGGGAAGCATATCCTGAGCCAGGCTGAGTTGAAGGGGCGGGGAGATGGAGAATGGGGTGAGGACAGCAATCTGGTCCCCTTCCTCCCCCAATTCTGGGACAAGTCTTCAAACTAGAGCCAGATGACATTAACTCATGCCGTGTTCTGCCCTTCTCCCAACTACCAGTTGTCATTGTCTTCTCTGAGCCTCAGTTTCCCTAACTGGAAAACCAAGAAAATAGCATATAGGCATGTTTAGCTATAGGGCTCAGGGCAGTGTGTTCTGCTCACAGGACATTGTGTCCTCAGTCCAGGATCAGGACCTAGAGCACTGTCTGCAAATGAATTTATGCAAGTATCAGCACCACTGGGGAACTTACCAGAAATGCAAATTCCCAGGCTGCATTGTCTGAGTCAGGAGCTCCCCAGAGATGGCTCATGCCTTAGCACACACTCTTGGAGATTCTAAGGAAGCCTGTTATCTGGGAGCAGAGGATGTTAGTTAGCTCATGGTTCTGTTGACAGCCCTATGACACAGGGACAGTCAGCATGTGGAGAGGATGTGTCTGTCATCCTTACTGGATCCTAACCTCCAACTTCAAGATAATTTGATTTTCTCTTTTGTTGTGCGTGTGTGTGTGTGTGTGTGTGTTCCTGTGAGGATATAAGCATGTGTGTATTGGTGTCTTCGGAGGCAAGAGGCATCAGATCCAAAGTTAAAGGAAGTTGTCAGCTGTCCAACATAGGTGCTGGAAAACAAACTCAGAATTAAGTATTCTTAATCACTGAACCATTTCTCCAGGCCTTATTTTATTATTTGTCTGTCTATCTGTCCATCTGTCCATCCGTCCATCCATCCATCCTTCTATCTATCTATCTATCTATCTATCTATCTATCTATCTATCTGGTGGGAGAAGAGGGTCTTATGTTGCTCAAACTGACCTTTATCTATGTAGACCAGGCTGGCTTCAAACTCCTAATCCTCCTGCCTCTACCTCTCAAGGGCTAGGACTACAGGTGTATACCACCACACCTAGCTTATGGACTGCTGGAGAGCAAAGCCAGGTCTTTGGGCAGGCTGGACAAACACTGTACCAATGAAGCCACATCTCCAGCCCCTAACTAGCCTGTGCATTAATCAGTGGCTCAGTGGTAGAGCACTTGTGTGCCATGCCCATGGTCCTGGGTTTGATGTGAATTAGTAGCATTTATTTATTAATTAAAAGCTCATTCAACCACTACCACTAGTTGAATCCTATTTTCATTGCTGCCCATGGAAATTTGAACCTTCAAAACCACATCCCATTCCCCAGTTGTTAGCCACTTCTGGTTTTTCCTTCTTCGCACTTGCCTGTTCTGGGCAATGGCAGCACTGGGTTGGCACCATGTGTGTGGTCATATCATCCACTTAGAGTAACACTTTTAAGGTTCATCTGTATTATAACATGTGTTGGTACATGTTGGACTGATGACACATGCAAGCCACAGTCTCTCTCATTCATTTATTCATTCATTCATTCATTCTTAGTCACTCCAAAAAGTAAAACATTTAGACTCATACAGAAACTTGCCCATGGATGTTTACAGTGGCTTTAGCAATAACTGTCAAAGTCAGGAAGAAATCGAAACGTTCTTCAGCAGGTGAACGGATAGGAAAGCTGGTGTATTCAGGAAATGAAATACTCTTCAGCCGGGCAGTGGTGGCGCACGCCTTTAATCCCAGCGCTTGGGAGGCAGAGGCAGGCGGATTTCTGAGTTCAAGGCCAGCCTGGTCTACAGAGTGAGTTCCAGGACAGCCAGGGCTACACAGAGAAACCCTGTCTTGACCCCCCCCCCCCCACAAAAAAAGAAATACTCTTCAGGACTAAAATAAAATGAACTACCAAGCCATGAAAAGAACTAGAAACCATCTATCCAACAACTCCCTCGCAGTGTGCATAATACATTTTTCTTATAAACAAACAAGCAGGGTTGGTGAGATGGCTCAGTGGTTAAGAGCACCCACTGCTCTTCAGGAGGTCATGAGTTCAAATCCCAGCAACCACATGGTGGCTCACAACCATCCATAATGAGATCTGATGCCCTCATATGGGTGTCTGAAGACAGCTACACTGTACTTTGGGCTGGAAGGAGCAGGGCCTGGAGTGAGTGGGGGGGCGGGGCGGGGGAGGGGAACGGAGCCAGAGCAAGAGGGAGAAGGGAAGGGGAAAAAATAAACAAACAAGCAAACAGCAGGGGTGGATAGCAAGATGGATTAGCAGGTAAAGGCATCTGCTGTCAAACTTGACGACTTCAGTCCGATCCCCAGGACCAGCATGGTAGAATGAGAGAACCAATCCCTGCAAGTTGTCCTCTGACCTACACACACACACACACACACACACACACACACACACACACACCAGAGAGAGAGAGAGAGAGAGAGAGAGAGAGAGAGAGAGAGAGAGAGAGAGAGAAATTTAATTTAAAATGGGAACACCCTAATTCCATATTACTAAGTCTAGAAAGGCTAAATAATGTAAGGTGCCAGAACTATGTGACATTCTAGAAAAGGAAAACTATCACCACAGTGAGTGAAGTCAGGGGTCAAGAGTCAGGGGTCAGGGGTCAGGGGCTAAATGCTGAAGCTGGTGAAGTGGTGGAGTGTCTGGTTCACAGAGATTTGACATGTCATTGTGATCTGTGTCAACCGAGTGCAAACTCCAAGGGCAGACACAGACTTCAGACAGAACTGCTGTCCTCGTGGTTTCCTCAGCAGGGACATTTGTATGGCTCTGGTGGTCATGACTGTAAATGATATGGTGTATTTGTGTAAGAGGAGGAACCGTGTGTGTGTGTGTGTGTGTGAGAGAGAGAGAGAGAGAGAGAGAGAGAGAGAGAGAGAGAGAGAGAGAGAGAGGTCTATATATTCCTCTCAGTTTTCTTATGACCCTAAAACTGCTCTTTAAAATTTGTTGATTTTCCATTTTCATTTTAAAAGAGTGGTTAAGAATTACTACTTTAAGCAATCTGTATGTGTGCTCCAACTTTGCTCTTTCCTGTCAATACTGCACTGGCTGTTCTGGTTTTATTGTTTGTTTGTTTGTTTGTTTGAACACTGTGTAAACATTAGAGTCAGTTTGCAACATCTACAATAATATACTTGCATCTTGATGGGACTGCATTGAATCTATAGTTAGAAAAAAACTGATATCATTTTTAAAAATTAGCTATTTTAATTTAATGTGTGTTTGCATGCATGAATGTCTGTGCACCATGTGTGTGCATTGCTCATGCAGGCCAGAAGAGGGCGTCAGATCCCCCAGAGCTGAAGTTACAGGTAGTTGTGAGCCACCTGACTTGAGCAGTATAAGCCAAAGGTTGGTTCTCTGGAGTGCTCCTGACCACTGAGCCATCTCTCCAGTTCCCTCTTCATTAAAAAATAAAATAAAATAAATAAACAGGCAAGCAAAGAAAACCAAAGTCATTTTTAAAGCTGGACATCTGCTGTGTCTGAGTGTCAGCTCAGTGAGCATCTGTAGTGTGCTTGTCTGGTGTGCATGGAGTCCTGGGTTTGGTTTCCAGCACTGCAAATGACAGCGTTTAAGCTGACTCTGTCACTTGGACAATACCTGCTCTAGCTCAGCATGGCCTCACCTTGACCAAAGGCATCAGTGGTGACCCTGTTTTCAAGTCAGATGCAGTGCACAAGAGAGCACTGGATGCACAGCCAGGTGGAAGGTTCAGCCAGCACCTCACACACACACACACACACACACACATGGGCACATACATGTATACATACATATGCATAAATACACACATGCACACAAATGGGCAAACACACATATGCCTCCATGCACACCGGCACACATACATACGTGCATACACACATGCATGCATACTCATGCACACCTCCCCACACAAGCACACATATATACACAACCAGAATAACAAGTTGTTTTCTAAAGTGAACGAGCTATAAACAGCCTTTCTGCTTTGCTCTGACTGTCTGCCATTTATTTATTTATTTTATTTATATTTATCCATCTATTCATCCATCCACTTACCTTCTTATGTACCTATCTATTTATTTATGTATCTCTATCTATTTCTTTATCTTTTCTTCTTTTTAAAGATTTATTTATTTATATATGAATGTACTGTAGACACACCAGAAGAGAGCATCAGATCCCATTACAGATGGTTGTGAGCCATCATGTGGTTGTTGGGAATTGAACTCAGGACCTCTGGAAGAGCAGTCAGTGCTCTTAACTGCTGAGCCATCTCTCCAGCCCTCCTTTTCTTTTCTGAGACAGGGTTTCATGTAGCCCAGTCTGGTCTCGAACTCACTACAGCTGAAGATGCCCTTGTTCTCCTGATCCTCCTGCTTCTGCCTCCCCTCCGGGGTGCCAAGATTATAGGTCTTGATGCCTTGTTTGTGAGGAGTAGGGGGTAGGGGAGTGGGGTTGGGGGTGGGGGTGAACCCAAGGCCTGGAGCATGCTGGGAAGTGCTCCCCTGTGGAGTCTCATCCCCAGCCTTGAGTTCTTCCCGCTTCTGCTTTTAAGAAACGACATTTTTCTCATTTCTACTTCCCCTTTCTCCTCTGATGATGGTTTTTATAGTGAAATTATGTCATGGAAGGCACAGCACAGAAGAATGAAAATGGCCTCGTTTCCCCTCGGGGCCAGCATTAACCCTCTTAAGGGACTCCCTTTTGACTTTGAGGACTTGATCTATGGGAAAGGGGAACT
This sequence comes from Arvicanthis niloticus, assembly GCF_011762505.2. Taxonomy (NCBI): domain Eukaryota; kingdom Metazoa; phylum Chordata; class Mammalia; order Rodentia; family Muridae; genus Arvicanthis; species Arvicanthis niloticus. The sequence continues at coordinate 19,625,171 of NC_047662.1, forward strand.
CACTATGTGGCCAGGCAGGCTCCAGGCTCCACAGAGATCCACCTGTCTCTGCTGAGGGGGTCAGCCACTATGCCTGACTCTTTCTATAGTTTTAAAACTACATTAATAAACAATGCACAGAGTGAATGACTACAAAGATGTTTGTGTCTAAGAGTGTTAATATATTTAATAAAAGATAAAGGCTTACATGAGAGGGAAAACTCCAAATATTCACAGTGGTCACCTTCAGAGGGAGCGAGATTATCAGTTACGTTTTCTTATGTTCTTTTTAAGAATCTGTAGTGCTCTGCTTTTTTTTTCCTTCCATGATTAAGGGTTATTTAATGTCATTTTAGAAAACACCATTTGAGCCGGGCAGAGGTGGCACACACCTTTAATCCCAGCACTTGGGAGGCAGAGGCAGGCAGATTTCTGAGTTTGAGGCCAGCCTGGTCTACAGAGTGAGTTCCAGGACAGCCAGGGAAACCCTGTCTCAAAAAAAAAAAAAAAAAGCACCATTTGGCAGGCAGGTGTGGTGGTGTGTGGTTCAAGCCCGTAATCTCAGAATTTCAGAGGTGGAGGCAGGGGGGTCAGGAGTTCAGTGCCAACCCAGGCTACATGAGATCCTAACTTTAAAAAAAAAAAAAAAAAAAGGATTTCAAATGTAATACATTAACATGGGAGCTTGGGCCTCTCCTCTCCTAACCGCCACATCCGAAGTCCGCAGAGAGGAGTGTCTGGTATGGCTGGACCAGACTGAGGTACACGGGACCTTGGCTGTGGTCAGAGGCTTATGTTAAAAAAGCTGAGAAGGGGCTGGGAAAATCCCCAGAGAGCAAACTGAGCGGTAACAATGTCTACTCCTAAACCCCATCCACCCTGGCCAGGCAAGGTGGTGCATGCTTTTGATCCAAGTACTCTGGAGGCAGAGGCAAGTGGATCTCCGTGAGTTCGAGGCCAGCTTGGTCAACGTAGCAAGTTCCAAGTCAACCAGGACCATACAATGGGAGCATGTCCATACTTGACGGTGGTCAAGCATGGAGTCCTTCCTGTGCCCTTAGAGGTAGAGGTGTCTATGACACTGGTCTCTTCCTGCGTTGCAGCTCACAGCTTCCTGTGCTCGGACCAATGTGAGACCTGCTAGCAAGTTTTTCTCTGTGGCTTCCATTCTCTTTCCCACACCCCACATCTTGGTACCCCAGTGCCCCGTGACCAAGGCCAGCTCCCCTCCACCACCATCCTCTTCAGCTCCACCCCAAGCTGACCCTCAAAACCTTTATACACAAGACTCCCCGATGGAGAAGGCCATCCTGTCTGCCCTAGATCTACTCGTCTCTCCAGCTTGTCTGAGTGGGAAGAGACACCGCCTCGCCCAAGCCTTCATGATGTCCTGTTTGTCTGTCTTGAGACTTTGTTTTGCTGTGACCTGCTCATCTGCTGGTGGGACTTGGGGAATGACAATATGAGTTGAGGACAAAGCCTTGAAGATACTGTCCCCCTGTCCCCAGGGGCAGAGCAGGGTTATGTGGCCAATGGCAGCCACCAGTTAGAGCATCGAGGAGTCTTAGATTCCAGCACCCAGGCACAGCAAGGAAGGGACATGGACAGCATCAGGACCGCCCACCCCTTTACAGTCCTGGCTGGCTGGGGCAGGCACTCTGTGGTGGATATAAATATATAAAACAAACAGCCCACTCTTAGTTGCAAACTAAAAATAGGAAGCTTAGAATCCGGCTTCCCAGACTCCTCTGGCCTGGACCACACAGGTGTAGCAGCGGATATTGGGGGGACATGGGCCCTCACCCCACAGCTCTGCAAGGGCCCCATGGGGAGGAGTCGAGGGAGGTCTGGGTTTCTGCCAGAGAGGGTTCTTACACTCTGCTCCTGTGGCTGCTCATTTCATTTACGACCCTGAGCTGAACGGAGCCACTGAAGTGCTCCGGGCTGGGGTGTGGTGTGCAGGGGAGAAACTGTTTCTTCCTGAGGCCATGCTGGGGGTCTGGCTGTTTGTGGAAGTGCAGTCTGGGGCAGGGAGGGGCGCTGGTTGAGAAGGGAGGCAGATCTGAGTCTGGGTCAGGTCCTGTCCTCATGTCCCACAGCCTCAGCTCCTCCAGACTTCTCTTCCCTTCCCCCCCAACAACCCTCAACACCCCCACCCCGGCAGGATATGTTCTTCTCAGGACAAGAGTCAAAGCTATCACAGGCTTTGTCACAGGGTGGGGGCCTTTCTGGGAGCTGCCTCTCAGTCTGCCACAAAACCAGTCACAAGTCACCAAGGCAGTGGATTCTGTGACTCTCAGATGAGATACTCAAGACCTCAAGGGTTCCAGGCTGGCCACAGACTGGCCTCCTCTCCTGTGCAAGCAGTGTGGGACCTCTTGACTGTGGAAAGTGCACGAGCCTGCCTGGGCCTTCTGAAGCTTCCTCCTCAGAACTCAGCTCTTCTTTCCAGGTCCCGGTCCTCTGGTGGGGCCTGAGAGCTCAGGGTCTGTGTGTGACTATGCTAACATCTGGTACATGTGACCAGGAGGGTGGCTCTGCCGGGCAGAGACAGGAAGCTGCTACCGTCAGAGCCACTGCTGGGTGAGGAAACTCCAGGCAGGGCAAGAGAGGCTCTCCTGAGGCTGGGGAGTTCCTCCTAGTATCGGTCCACATTCCTCTCCAAAGCAGGGGGTTTAAAGTGGGGGAGATTTGGTGGGGTGAGGGGACCGACCGTTCCTTTCTCACTGTTGCCTGGAAGCCAGTCCTGCCGCCACCTACAGGCCTCAGTGGTGACTGCATGGCTTCCTCCAGCTGGGGCCCTGCCTCCAGCTAACTGGGGGACATCTCTTGGTCTGTTTCCTTTTGACAAGTGACAGGAGTTAAACACAGTCAGGGGTTTTGCTCTTTGGTTGTATGGGCCACCTACAGGTCCACCCTCGAATAAACCAAATGGAAGTATGTGGGCTGTGAAGACAGTTTCCTGTTTTAACCCAGTGAGAGGTCCTGCTGGGTGACCCACCTAGAGTGTACCGAGGGACAGGTATGCATTAGCTGTGACTAGAATCCTGCGGCGCTGCCAGGTAGGAAAGGGTCCAGCGTCTAGGCTGGGAAAACAGGAACTTCTTGCTGGGGGTTGGTCTTAGGCTGGTACTACAACAGGGCAAGATCTTGAAACTCTGAAGTGGGCACCACAGAGCTACATCTAAGGAAAATCTTTATGTCCCATATTTTATGGTCAGAGGTCACAGGTTGGGGGGTGAGGTTCTGGGAAGAGGGGGATTATCAAGCTAGGTCCCCACACCATTATCCACAGCCCTAAGTTTTAGGCTATGGTCCTCAGCTTGGCAGCTACCAACACCAGGCAGCCATGGAAGTCATGACAGCTCTCTTTGCGAGTCAGAATGACCTCATCTCCAAATGACTGCTTTGCAGTCCCGTCTTCTCTGCTGCCAGTGTTCCAGTAAGCAGACCCCAGTGGGGTTGCTGCTACCTCATAGGGGCACCCCAGAGGGATTACACCCCAAAGCCCCTTACTCTGGGAAGGTCTTCATGCAACAGGGCTTTCCACTCCAAAGGAGCCTCCATCCATCACCACATCCATCCCAGGTGACAGATAGGACCATGCTGTGGCTTCTGCCTCTGTGTGATGGATGTAGCCAGCTGAGGGAGAGAAGGTCAATGAAATCTTGAAGGCCCATCTGATGGCCTGGAGTCCCGGCCAGGCCGGGAGGGGTGGCCTTCAAAAGTCTCTGTAACCACCCTGAAGGAGTTGGATGGCAAACTCCACAGCACTGGGGTATCTTCCCACACAACCAACTCAACCATGTCCAGTGCCCTACCCCCTGCCCAAGAGTAGGAGGTCCCACCCTCCTTCACAACTCTAGAAGCTTGACACGGGTCCTTCAAGGCATCTGTTATATTATTGTAACAAATACAATTTTCATTTTACAGTTAAATAGTACCCAAGACGGACAGTTGACCTGTACAAGCAAGTTGTGCATAAAAAACAAACACAGAAGCAGCCTATAGTGCAAAGCAGGCCCTCTCCTCTCCCTCGGCGGTGTGGAGCCCACGTCAGGAAGACCTGCTCACAGCAGGTAGGGTACCTCAGGGTAACAATGTCACAAAGGATCGGTACCCACCCCCACACATACAGTAACACTGTATCAATCCCTCAGGTTCCTTGTGCTTTCTTTTTAGCCCGTGCTTTCAAGTAGCACTTAAAAGTAGCCTTGCAAATAAGGACCCAGTTTCTTTTCTTTTTCTTTTTCCTTTTTTCCAGCCCGGGCTGCCTAGGCTCACTGTGGTACCCAGACAGACTCAGCCTTCACTGTTAATCGGGGATGAGAAAGGAGTTGATGGGGGCGGGGTGACTTTCTATTTCCACCCCCATTTGGGTATCAGGAAGGGGAGTTGTCTGGGATGGCTTACATAGTGCTAGGTGCTGGGACCCTGAAAGTACCTTTCTTGGTGAGTTGGGACAGTCCGCACCATGAACCAGTAGCGAAGCAGGTAGGAGGGCGATGGGTCATAGCTGTTTCCTGAGAAGAGGTGAGAAGGCCCCTCTGGGTGCAGGGAACTGGAAGGTTACCTCAGCTACTTCCAAGAGAGAATTTTTTTCCCTCCAGTAAGGGTGGGACAAGAGAAACTGTAACCAGGACATTTGACCTCTGCTTGGACACCGCTTTGCCGTTGCACACCTCACCAGAGACTCCGCGGGACCTCCTGGAGGTCTTGTCCCCTTCTGTGAGGAATGTGAGGTCCAGACCCTGGTGGCAGGGTCCTGATGACATCACACTAGCAGAGGGTTGGGCTTCTGTACACACAGACCACCACCTGTCAGAGGTTTAGATGCTTGGTGGAGCTACCTTTTCTTTTGGGTCAAGGTTGTTTTCTTCTAGGTACAAACAAGTTGGGAGTGGGATTGAGGCCTGGGATGCAAGACCCAGAGCACAGCTTGGCTGGACATGGTTAGCCCTGCTCGCTAGGTAAGACTTTCTGCCAGGACCTCTCTGCCCCTGAGAACCCAGTAGGCAATTCAGGCTGGAGTGTGCTGGACAGTGTTGAGGCCTTCCTTGCTTTAGGGACCTGCCACCTGGGATGAGTCTGCTCCAGGGCCTGATGTTTTTTAGGTAAGCTAGAACTCCTCAGTGGCTGCTTGCCTGGAATCATGGGGAAGTCAAGTTGGGGACTCTTGTGTGTGTGTGTGTGTGTGTGTGTGTGTGTGTGTGTGTGTGTGTTGTCTCCTCTCTCTCTACAGACCTTCTCAGGGGTTGGAGTTTCCAGACAGCTTGATGGGTAATGGATGCAAAGGGAGGGCTGGTCCTCAAGGTGGAGGGTCAAAGTCCAGACATCTCTAAGCCTGAGCTTCTCTTGCCAGTCAAGGTCCTCTCCCTCAAGGGCAGGGGTAGCCTCTGATTCCAGAATTAATCCTGGCATGGATGGAGACAACAGAGGTGGGTTTGGGGTGTACAGGGAGAGCAGACATTGATCTGGGCTGGAGCAGGGTCCTGTGGGAGGTCCCCACATCCTCTGTTCAAACTTGTGGCTGGACAGAGCTCTGGAAGCCATCGCCAGCTCTGGCCCCTGGGACCAAGCCAAAGTCTGTTTCTTCTTGTAACCTCGGGCTGGAGGGACGGGTTTGGCTGGCCCGAGAGTCCCCGGAGTGCTTAGTAGGGCCGCCACACGGCCTCGTCCATGCGGCCCGGCGTGCTCAGGGCCGTGGGCGAATTGCTGTGGCTGCCGTCGGCTTCCACGCCATCAGCCTGGCCCAGGCTGGGGTTCATGAGGTTGCCTGCTGCCACCGAGGCGCCGCTGGGGCAGGAGGTCAGCATGCGGGTGGGCGAGCGCTCGCCACCTCCCGCAGTTGCCATAGAGAACTGGTAGGAGCCGGAGGAGGCGCCATAGAAGAGGTGGTAGGGCGCGGGATTGGCCTGGAAGGGCCCGCTCTGGCTCTGCGGGGCCCCGGGGTAGGGCGGAGGGAGGTAAGTGTGGTGGAAGCGGCTGCTGGCCGGCATGCCCGCCACGCTCAGGCTGCCCAGGCTGGTGCCCGATGGTGTGGCGCTGTAGGGGAAGGCGGCAGACATGGCTCCCGGGTAGTGCATCCTGGGGTCCGGGAAGCGGCTCTCTGTGAGGCTCTGCAGCGTAGGGAAGGAGCGGTCAAACTGGCGGGGGTCCGAGAAGGGGTTCAGGTCTGAGGAGCCTGGGGACAGACAGCAAGAGGTGGGGGGGGGGGGTGGGATTCAGGTGCAAGCCAGGATCACTGTGAGTCCTCTCGCACTGTGGGGTCACCTTCCTGGGGATCTCTTCCTCCGGCTGGGCTGTGCAAGGCCCTGTGCAGAGGCTGTGCAGATCAGATGTGGGTGGAACTCTGGGGCAAAGCAGAGGGGACAGCCCTCCCACCTCCTGTGTGTCTTTCCCAGCCTGCTAGGACAGGCACCAGACAGGGCTCCCACCTCATTCTGAAGAATTGGCAAGATCAAGGGTGTGACTAGAATCCCCAGGGGCCCCATGAGACTGAGGCAGAGATACAGAAAGGCTGATTCTCGTACCAGAATGCTCAGAAAGGTTTTTGTTCTCTGCTGAGGCAGGTGTGTGTGTGTGTGTGTGTGTGTGTGTGTGTGTGTAGGTAAGTAGGTAGTTTGATAGGTTGGGGTCTTAGCTGTGGTGGGATCTGCTGGTCCTCACCCCACTTCCCGAGCCTATGTCTGCCAAGGCTGCCCTGCAGGCTGGTTCATGTTGGTCACACAGCTACACTCATGACACCTTCATCTGCCTCTGTTGCAACATTAAACAGTAGCTGGAGGCACTTGGGGGTTCCGACCACACAACAACACCAGGGGTCTGGAATTCTCAGGGGACTCCAAGATAGGAGGTGCCAATCTGCACACCTACTTTTGTGATCATGGGTCCCCAATCCCAGCATTCACACGCACTTTGGGAACAAACCTAATCCTATTGGTGGGAAAACAGGGACCCAGGCAAGGAAGCAGCAGGAAGGTCACAGACCACACTGTCCTGGGCCCCAACACAAGCCAGATAGCCACTGTCGCTTTGTGGAGGCAGCTGGATTCTCCCTGTGGCTTCTGGAGCCACTCAGTCACCCTGGCTTTAACTCTCACTCCCATGTGTCCCTTGTCAAGTCACTTAACCTCTCTGCATAAATTTCCCAAGGACCTAGATCAAATTTAATGAACTTAAAATACAGAGAACACAGCCAGGCCCAGCAGCCGGTGGTGTTCCCTTTGTCTTGCTGGTGACGCTGTCACATTCTTGCTCTAGGTCTCCAGAAGTGGCTGCTTTGGAAACCCAATAACATGAAACCCTGACCTGGGACCCTCCTGGGACCCTGACAGCAGTGGCGGGCATGGTCCCAAGTGTGGCCTAGAGCCTCGGCCTGCTGAGCCTCAGCTCTTTTGTCTCCTTCACCGTGGATGAAAGGCCAGGGGAGGCCCTAGTCCTGGGCTAGCAGGGTTGGTACTACTCTAGGTGAGCCTTCTGGCCATGATCAAGGTGTGTCTGAGGATACAGAGCTCCGGCCTCCTGCTTCCTGGGCTATCTCTGCCCAGGGTGTCAGGTGGCCTCAGGTATCTGGTACTCCTTGGGTCTCTGGGGTATGCATCAGTGCCTCTGGGTCTGGCTGTGGGTCACCATGAAGGGCAGCCCTTGGCTCCAGGTGAGGAGAACAAACATGGGGCAGGCCACTGGAGCTTTCTGAAATAAAAACTGGGGACTCCTTGGCTGGTCAGTGTGCCTTGAGGCCTGGGAGGGAGAGGTGCCTGATGCCCATCTGCAGAGAGGATGCTGCATACAGATGCCTGCGGGCAGGAGACCCTGCTCTCAAAGCAGACCAGTCAAAACTTGTGTGGGGACAGTTGGACTCTGGTCCTGCAGTGGAGAGCCTCGGACATGAGGAGCTGCCACTGTCCCCTCTGCCTCTGTCTTCATTGCTCCAGCTTCTCTTCCAGGTGGAGAAGTACCTGCCCCAGGTGCCCCCTCGGACCCTCAGCAGATCCCTCAGACTCCTGCGCCCACGCTCAGCCTCACAGCCCCAGGAAATCTGAGCTGCCGGGGCCACTGTCAAGCAGCCAAGCTAACAGCTCAAGGAAATGTTTATTTTCTCCAAATTGCCCCAACTGCTGCGTACAGCTGAATGAGTCCTTTGAGCTGGGAGAAGCCCCCTTTGTGGGTGTCTGCAGCAGGGGGCGGGAGCTGGGTCTTGGCATTGCTTGCAGTGTCCAAAGCTAGGGTCAAGGCTGTTAACAGGCACCGAGGGAAGTGGAGGGGCATCCTGAGGGAAATCCCACCAGGAGGGAGGGCCAGGGAGTGTGACTCTTTGCTTGTGAGCCTGCCAAAGCCACTCTGTGACAGGAGCCTCTTCACTTTGTGGATGAGAAAACACAGGCTCAGAGAAGTTAGGTAACCTGCCTCCTAAGATCACACAGCCAGTGCAAGGCAGAGCGAGAACCAGTCAGGTTGACAAGATGGCCAAGGATAGGCTTCTTCCCTAGGGTATCCAGGACCCTCTCCTAAACACCAAATGGCCAGTCAGAGCTAACAAGGGGCTGAAGAATCCCATCTCAGGATTCTGTAAGAGAAGAACTGGCCATCCATGCCATACTAGTTAGGTGAGGCCCAGGGCTGTGGAGAGACTGATTCTGGTTCCTGGGAGCACACAGTCCAAAGACCACGCCCTCTCACTGTGACAGAGCAAGCATGCACTCTTCTCTCATGAGAACCGATAGACAGGAAGCACCGTTGAGCCCTGTTAGTTTTTGGGGTGTCCCCTGGCTAGACCCCCATCCCTTTTAGGGCAGGCTCTGTAGGTGCTGGCCTGTGGGGGTGAGGTACGGGCAAGCTCCTGGTCAGAGCTGAGCATGAGGCAGATGTTGAGCACTTATCTAAAGGGCCTGGGGCTCAAAAGCCAAATCTCCAACACACCAGCCCATGGGTTCCCTACCTTGTGCTAGCTTCCGGGCACACTGAGGGATGGTGCTATGCCCCTGACACTGTGTCATGCCCAGAACACATGGATAGTAATATTCTCAGTAATGCCTCGCCCCACCCCCCATGGAATGACCGGTGTGGAGAAGGGCAGAAGGTAGGGCACAGAGGTACCAGCAAATAGCTCACTCTGATCCTAACGTTCAGGCCCCTCTCAGGCCTACTTAGAAACAAGTCAGGGAGACACTGGACTCAGCCACCAGAAGGCCCCAACCCTCTTCAGCTTCAATTCAATCATATGTCCTGGTGGCCCTGAGCCAGCACTGGTGATCTGAAGGGACAGGTACCACACAGGGTAGCAGCTAGCCCTCAGGCCTCTGTGGTTTGGCATCTGCCCCTGACTGGCCTGAGCTAGCTACATTTAGCTTCATGTCTCTGGCTTATAACAGAAGTATGATGTCAGCCATGGGGCTGGCCAGGCACTGCCCCATGTGGGCCAACAGGAGATTTGCTTGCAGCCTAGTTGCCTCAGCAGAGCAGCCGGGGCAGAACGGGACCCTGGAGCTCTCTATTTGTGTGACTCTGGGTGGAGAGACTGAACTGGGCAGTCCTGGCATCCTTTATCACGGTTTCTGGTGTGACTAGCACTCAGTCCTGGGAAGAGATAGCCTCACCCTATCTTTCCTCACTGGGGGAAAGCTGAGGCAGTAGGGGTGTGTGTACAGTGGGGACATAGTTGTCATAGCTCTATGGACACCACAGGACCACCCTCATGTCCCCGTGGACTAATGAATGTCAGAAGGAGGGATGGCCACATCTGTTCACACTCATCCCGGGGTCAGGCACTGTGCATGAATCAGTGAGTACTTGCTGAGGGAGTGGGCAAAGGCCTGGTACAGAGAAGCCCTCAGGAGACCTGGGAGTGTAGACTGCAGACTGCTCCAGCTGTCCACCAATAAACAGTGGGGGAGCCATCTTCCTCGGGGACTTGGCCTGGGATAGAGGGACTGTATCCTGGATCCTTGTCCATCCCCTGCCTGCTCCCCGTGGGTCTCTGCTCCTTCATACCTTGGATTGGGGTCTGGGCCTGGCTGCTGAAGTGGCTCGTGGTGCTGAGGGAGCCACGGGGGCTGGGGGTGCTTGGTGTCACACGCATGCGCAGGTCTCCGAAGCGGTCGGGGAAGGCCTTGGTCTGGTCCTCTATCTTCTGCCGGTGCCCTGTGGAGCATGGGGAGTCCATTAGCCACTATAATGCCTTGTCCTGCTGGGAAGTTCTTCCTGGAGTCTAGCTTAGGTCTCTGTGGAACTCTCTGATTTTCTGAACAGAACAGAGATCGTGGCTATGTGCCGTTTCAGGATGCCTGATCTCTCTTCAGAATGGTCATTCTTAACATCACACCGAGGGCTCTAACTGACCAGCACGCTGTGATGTTAAGCTCTGAACTACCTAAACCTCCCCAACATGGTCTGACAGGTAAAAATACCCACTCAACAGGCCTAGAAGAGTGGCTCAGGCAGGCAGGTTGCCAAGGAGTTAGGAAAAGCCACCCCCCCCCGTGGTAATACCACCCTTCACCCCTCAGCATGCAGATCCCCACACTCCACGTACCCCACAGTCCATGCATCCTTGTGAGGTTATGGGAGGAGTGCTGGTCACCTGGCCCTGACCAACCTAGCCACCCTCAAGCTCTGCCCTCCTCCCCCCCAGCACCCCAGCCACCCCAGGCCTCAGGGAGGAGGGTAGAGGTGTGGTCATTAGGAGGTATACAGGCTTCTGGTTCCTGCCCAGCCACAGTGTGCACAGGAGCCCCAGGCTGGCTGTGCACCTGCTGAGGGCTAAGGGACACCTGGAGTGTCACTAAGTGCCACAGGCGCTCTCAGTCACCCATCTTTCGTTTCTCAAACAACACACCGAATTTCTGAAACAAAACTGAGCCCTGGCCACTAAGGCCTCCTATCAGTGAGGGTCTGTGCCCATTGGCTCTCAAGTTTCTCTTCCCAGCCTCTTGTTAGGTTCATGTGAATGGAAACCACAGAGGAAGACTTTCTATGGAACTTTCTAGAGGGTATGTGATTGTGTCACTTTCTCTTGGAGTGACACTCCTGTAAGCTCAGTGTCCTTGCCTATGAGGCGGGGACAATGATCAGACTCTCGGAAATACCTTCTCTGCCACCCTGGTTCACGAGTGTGACACAGAGACCAACATTAATGGATGTCCCTTGAGCTTGCTTGTCACAGCTCCTAGCTGTGTGGCTGCCTCTCATTCCTCTCCCAATTCTGAGTGTCTTCTTTGGGCCCATACAAGCTCACACCTCCTGTCTGGCATCTCTGCCTAATGCCCAAACACTAGCTCCTTCTGTCTCCAGGCTTTCTCTGTGACAATGGGGACTGTGGCTCAGAGACATGTAGAGTCTTGTCTGAGGTCACACAGCATATCAGGGATGGCTGGGAAAGTGTAAGAGGGTGTTCAGTGTGAGAAGTTTGCCTGAGTCTTTGGGTCTGGAGTGACGTGGAGGTCTCTGGATTGACAGAAAGGTGGGCAGTACAACTGAGTCTTTCACTGTTCTTTCTGAATAAATGAGGCTGAATAAATGACCTCAGGGCTAGAAAAGCATGACATGACCACTGACCACTGCTGGGATGAGGGACTTGAAGAAGCCGTGGAAAGAACCTGGTTCCTGACTTTGTAAGTGGGGCCTAAAGATTCTGAGACCCATGGAGCTCTGAGCTCCAACACATGCCTGTCACAGGTCCAGCTGGGCACAGGACAGTCTCAGAAACTGAGCAGGGGGTCCTGAAAGGCACAGTTTAGCAAGTGACCAATAGCCAGGGATCCTGCTGTCCTCTCCCGAGGCACCCGCCAAGTCCAGTGATATGCTTGGCAGCAGCTGTCACCACCCCAAGGCTCTAGGAAATGAAGGGGAAGGTGTGGCCTGGGGGCACCTGGAGCTGGCTGCAGACTCTAAGGCCTGCCCCCACCCCCACAAGTCTGTGATAAGACAGGCAAGATAGCTGGGGACTGGGCAGGAGGAGGGGCTTGTGGCTCACTGAGGATGCCTGGCTGGGGTCATGATGCCCTCCTGTCATTTCTCACTCAGTAGAAGCGCCAAAGCTCACCTCCGAGGCTCCTGGAGATGCCAGGAACGATGAATTCCAAGGCATCTCAGCAGGTAGGAAGCCTACCGGATAGACAGAGGCTGAGGGCTGAGCAGATAGCAGCTTAGGTGCAAGGAACTGGGTGTCTCAATCACAAGCTCTAAGGCAGCCAATGGGGCTACGTGCATGCTGGTGCAAAACTCAGGCCTGCTGTCATTGTCATCACTGATGGGCCAAGTCCCCTTGTTCTGAGTCACAGTGGACTGTATCTGCAGCTGTTCCTTTGGCTAGTAGGAGAGCGGGCTGGGGGCGAGTGTGGGCTCAAGGATGGGCCCCAACAGGTGTAACCTGGAGCTCACTCATCACACTCCTGTCTACCCTGAGCTACAGTGTCATCCCTAACACACTGACCACCACAGGGGAGGCAGATGACAGAGTATAGGACACTGAGGCCAGGATGGTGACCAGGAAGCCAGCCTGGATTCCTAACTCCAGGGACCCAGTGGCTTGCCCAGTGCTTTCCCATGATGAAGGGCAGGCTCCCTGGAAGAGAAGACAACACAGGATCGCTTCCTGTGACTGCAGTACTGAAGCTATTGCCAGGGAGAGGCAGAGGGGAGTCTGCTGACCCCACATGGCCAGGGCGCCAGAGAGTCTCAGAGCCACGAGGCTGAGGCTCTCATGCTGGGAGCAGAACTGAACGGAAGCAAGAATGCCTGGCCTGTGCCCTGGGGAGGAGGTGGGCCACAGAAAAAGCCTTTCATTCCTTTTCTCACAGCGAGACCACAGAGCTGTCTGGTTCCCTCAAACACTCGTGTCTTGCCCTTCTGTGCTTCGTGCCTCAGTGGCCATCCCCCACCCCTGGCCCCCACAACCTGCTCACCTATGTCCCTTCCCTTGGAGAGTCACTGACTTAAAAATCGCAAGAACTTAGCATTGGTCAAACTGGCCTCCAGTCTCCAGTAGAAAGGAAGGAGGCAGCTCCTGGGCAGCTCTGGCCTCCTGCTGCCCCTGGCTTGGCCAGCTCTCTCATACCCTCTTTCCTCAGTGCAGGAAAGCCTCTTCCAGAAAGGCTTTCTGTCCTTTGGACCCACCCCGAGAGTCCTATGAACATCCCAGAATGCAGTAGAAAGCAGAGGAAATTGGAATCTGCCGGGCACAGGGAGCTCTCTCCACCAGCAGGCAGGAGGCACACCCCTGCTGACCCTCAGGGCACGTCCCATGAGGGAGAACCGACATGCTTCCATTGTACAGGTGGGAACACTGAGACAGGGAAGAACCGCTGTTGGGCTGACAGCTTACATGAGGTAACTGGCCACCGTTCTCCCCAGAGCCCATCCCAGAAAGTGGACTGGCTGTAAGATTCAAGGCATGAGTGTCATGGTGTTGGGGCCCAGCCCAGAGTGCACTCTGCACTCAGTGGAAGGAGCATGAGCAGAGAAACAGGACTGGGTATCTTAGTTACTTTCAACTGCTGAGATAAAACACTGTGACCAGAAGAACCTTAGAAAAGAAAGCAGTAACTCGCAGTTCACACCACCACTGGGGAGCAAGCCGGCCAGCAGCAAGCATATCTTCCTCTGTGGCCTCTGCTTCAGCTCCTGCCTGGAGCTCCTGCCCTGACTTCCCTCAGTGATGGGTGTGAGCCGAAAGCTGTAAGATAAGCCCTTTCCTTCCCAGTGCTTGTGGTCATGGTGTTTCGTCAAAGCAATAGAAACCGTAGGACACAGGGTCTCAGGGGACACCAGAAGGGTTCTGCCTTGCTTTGAAACTCAGGGCTGAGTCCCAACCACACAGCTACTGCAGATCAACTTGCTTTCCTCCAGGCCTCAGTTTCCACATCTGTCAAGTGGTTGTCATCCTCATCCCCTCACCCCCAGGAGTACATGAGATGATCTGGTTAACATAAGAGTCCTCATGGCGAGGATGCCCCGGGGAAGGGCCCCTGACCTGTAGGCCTTTGTTTGAAATGCTTCAAGCAGGTCACAGTGAGTGCCTGGGACCCTGTCCATGGGAGGGCAGATCTCAGCCAGCCCACTCCAGGGCCAGTGGCCCCAGGCCCATTGCAGACAGCCATCATTCAGAGGTAGCTTTGGGAAAGTTGCCGATTCCCACTAGGCTTCCGCTGTTTCTTCTATAAAATGGGAACCAAAAACTTAGAGCCCCCCCCTTCGCCCTAAGGGTGGAGTCAGGTTTAAGAGGTTCACAGCCCACAGGACCTACCTTCAAAGGAGATGACAGCCCTGCTCTGACCTGCCTCCCACTCCTGAGTCACCAGCTCCCATTGAGCAGAGCTAAGCCATTAGTGGACCCCACAGGCAGGTGACACAGGCCCAAGGCTCTAGAAAGGGAGCTTTCCCAGGGATACACAAGCAGTCCAGCTGGGACTCCCTTACTGCTCCCAACCAGACCAGCATGGCTTCCTCCACCTGCCAGATTCCTGGTGTCTCCTGAGCCAAGCATCTGCCAGGGTTAGTCCCTGCCTATAGCAGGTGGGGCAGAAGGAAGCTGGGATCACTGTGCCTGGTGGACCACACGTATAACTTTAAGCCCTCTGAAAGGCTCCCTTTCCCTTCCCAGCCTCTACCCCCCCCCCCCCAAGTCTCACAGATGGGAAATGGGAAGAGAAGGCACAAGGCCGAGGTCACAAGGTGATACTGAAACCTGGAATGAGCTGCCTAGCCCACAGAAAGCCTCTGCCTCCGACAGAGGAGAGCTAGGCTCTGGCTGGCGAGGGGCCAGCTCCATGTCTGGCCTCAAAGAGGAAGGAGGTAGGATGGAGAGAGAGGGAGAGAGAGAGAGGGAGAGAGAGAGAGACAGAGAGAGAGAGAGAGAGAGAGAGAGAGAGAGAGAGAGAGAGAGAGAGAGAGAGAGAGAGAGAGAGAGGCAAAGTCGGGTAGGGCCCTGAGAACAAGGTGAGTCCCCAGCCATCAGATCCTGGGCTGCTCCAGAGCTTCCCAGCCGTCTCCCTGCAGCCTGCAACCCACACACAGGAGCCACTGTACCCTTGCTGCCGCAGCTTGCTCTGCGGCCTGTGGGGAGATTTACACCGGACTCGGATCAGCCGCTCGGATGGCAGGCGGGTGCCGGGCCTGGGGTGGTCTGCTGTGAATTGGCCCCCTGTGAGCAGATGAAAACCAGTGGTGGCTGGGCCGGGAAGCTGGCTGGCGGAGGGCCAGTGGCAGGGAGGTAGCAGGCTCCCGCCCAGGGCTGCAACTGGGGCTTCCAGGCCTGGGCCTGATTAGGGGAGCTGGGAGGTCTGAGGTTAACCCTTTCCCTTCTACTGGGCGGGCCCTCTCAGATCTGCCAGGACTTCCTTGGGTGCTCCCAGCTTCTGGGGGGACTGAATGACCCGGAGTGGCTGTCTCTCTGGACCCAAGCATCCTGCTCCCAGTTTCCCCATACCTGGAATCTGGATGATATCACCCTTCAGTTGTCTCCATGGTCCAGGTATAGCACTGGGCCATTTTTCCTGCCCATACCAGGTCCCAAAAGGCCACGCTGCTATGTGCCCGCTTTCTTCGGGACTGAACCTCAACCAGGAAGCCCTACCACCCTGCCCACCCTTTGCCTACTATGGCTTTTTCCCAGTTTTGCTGAAACGAACAAATTTACTGAACGATTTACTTAGCTCATCCCTGACCTATTAAGGAATATGAACTAAAGGCTCCTGTGGACATCCTTGGGGCCAGGTGCAAATGGCAGACAAGCTAAAGAGAGCGCTGGTGTGATGGAACATGCAGACCAGCACAGAAGCATAACTCTGGCCTGGGAGTGGCTGTGTAAAGGCCCTGAGGCAGGAATGTCCCTGGCAGAAGCCAGCAGCTGGAGTGGGGAAGAGGGTCTAAGAGAGGCAGGGATTTGGCAGGGCCACGGACACTGTAAAACCTGTGTCCTTTCTCCTGTGGAATGTGAGGCCCGGGAGGGTGGGACCCAGCAGGTGTCAGGTTGTGCTGGAGGTATGGCCCCTGCCTGGAAAACTATTGGTGGGAATTGCTTTGTGTGCATTTAGAGGAAGAGAAGCTTCCAGGATGTACCCTCAGCCTCCAGAAGGGCATGGAGGCTGGCTCCCACACTTTTGGTAGCAGCACCTGCTGCGTCTGGAGGCTGGGGTTAGTTGTTCCCCAGCTGTGGCCACTGCCAGCGTGACCAGCTCCTGCCCCACCTCCCATCCCAGTTCTGGATCCAGCTCAGCGTCCTGCATTTGAACCAGTCCCTAGTGACTGGGAGGATTCCATCACTGTGATGGAGGCCACACAGGCAGGAAGCCACTGAGCCAGCCTCAGCCCCAGCTGACTACCCGGCTGCAGGCTGGGCACGCTCTGCAGGGCACTAGAGGGGACCGACCTGGCCACAGAAGCCGCAGCTGGGCCTCAGGGATGCAGGACTGCCGCTCCCAGACTCTGGACCAGCCCTACCCACCCACAGAGGCGCTGACCTCACAGGGGTTGGCAAGTGGAGTAAGGGGAAATGCAGAAACCTGAGAGCCAGGAGGCTGGCCAGGTCTCTGAGGGGTGTGACACTTCCTGTAGGATAATGATAAGTCAGGAGTCTTATGATCCCCCTAAGTCCCGGACCCACACCCTCAGCTTGTACCCCTGGAGAGCCACTAGAGCCTGGAGGTGCTAAGGCAACCTCAGGCAGAGGCACTACGTCCCCAGGGTGCAGGATGTTGCTGACGGTCAGTCCATGGAAACACCTTATGAGACTGCATATAGGGTTACTCAGTGCTGTCGCTGCCTCAGTGGGGGGGGGGTCTTCCCTCTTTATATGGGGAAACTGAGTCCAGCAAAGAGGAACACTAAGCATGTCGGGTCTAGAGAATAGGAACTAGAGACCTGATTTCTGGGCCAGGTAGGCCATGGACAGAACTTAGCATGCCCCAAGGATGGGATAACCTGGAATAACCAGGAGGATAGCCCCTCTCCTCTGTTCTGTTCCCAAAATGAGCTAGTAAGAAGGCCTAGAGAGAGACACTAAGTGTCTTAGGCCACACAGCAATCCCACCCTCTGACCCCAGGTACCTCTTCCTGTTTTGTCCCCTTCCCAGACCCCTCAAACATATGATGGGTTGGGGAACCAAGAGAAGGTAGGCAGAGGACTCACTGGGTGATCCCTGAGCAGGCTGACCCACATCCTCACCCACAGGCCTCAGGAAGCACAAGGCTAACAGGTGTACCCGGGATTCTCTTGGGACCCTCAGGCATTGCCTGGCCTCTTGGAACTTCTATCTTGCACACCCCCCAGACCCACTGTGGGCCAAGATCAGATCAGGTCAACCCCCTTCACAGAGAAGGCACTCAGTGCCTGTCTCCTGGCCATATGGTCGCTGAGGCCCTGGCTGATGCTACTGCCCACCAGTCACCTCAGTAAGGTGCCTTGTACAGATGTATCCGTTACCTCTGCACAGCAGTGGCCTAGGCAGCTGCTTGTGCAAACCCTTTTTTTTTTTCAGATAAGAAATATGAGGCTGAAAGTGATCTGCCCAAGACCTACAGTTCATGGGTATGGGAGAAGGTGACCCTGAGGCAAAGTGGCTTCCCGAAGTTCATTGTCCATCTCTGGGCCCCTCCCAAGATCATTAGGTGAGGGGTAAAGCCTGACTCCTGGGCTGGAATGGCTCTCACTGATGTGGCCCTTGTGAACCACACTCCTTTCAGCTCCCTGGGCACCAAGCAGAGGTCCCAGGCCCTGCCCTCCCATCCCAAGCTCTGGAAGCCTGAGGCTGGAGCATATCCCTACTGGTACAGATCAAGGTCCCTACAAGCACTGGGCCATCATCTCCCTCAAACAGGGAAACTCTGTCAATGAAAAGCTTCTTTAATACCTGTGCACATCCCACCCCCTGCTGCAGGTACTGATGGACAGGAAGTTGCCGAATGTAGTGGGTGCTCAGGGTACACTCACTGCATCCCTGCTCCCATCTGCATGGATCCTGTAGCCAGTGTGCCTGGACTCTGAAGATCCAGGGCTTTCAGAAGGGGGCGTGGCTTCATGGCACCCTTGGTAGCTGTCCCTCTACATCCTTCATCACTGCAGAGGCAGCTGGGATGCAGAGAAAACTGGACTAAGCCCCATCCCATCCCGAATGCTGCCCGCCATGGCATCCTTCCTCTTTCCTGCTGTCCCTAGAGAGGCTGGGCTATCTTGTCTCCTTGCTGACCCTTCAGAGCCTGGGGCTGAGCCCAGAAGGCTTAAGTTTAGCACTGAGACCCTTTGAGTGCTTGGAGGGAGACACAAAGCTACAGGTCCAGCCCCTTGGTGCCCTTCTCCCCTGGACCCTTTGCCCTGACCAGGGCTCAGTAGTACTTACGTCGGGGTTCCCGGGGTCCATCCACAGTGACCTTGATGGCTCGGTGGTAGGTGGCCACTTGGGTAGGGTTGGTGAACACGGTGATTGTAAGCGTGAAACTCTTCCCTGGGAAATCAAGACAGGAGTCGGATGAAAGGCACATGCATAGTCCCCCGGCCTCCCTCCTGTGTTCTGCCGCTGGACCCCCGAACTTTGGTTCTTTGCAATCACAGAGAGAAGGCAGGGGAAGTGTAATTCAAGCTGCTGGGCTTGACATTCAAGGCCACAGGAGGTGTGGCCTTAGCTGTCCTTCCACTATACAGGCCCCGCCCTCCATTCTATGAGACTATATTTTTGTGATATTCTTTCTATTTAGGGCATATGCATATAGTTTTGAGGTAAAGCTCTCAGATGGGCATGTGCTTTTCCCTGAGAGTAATTAGTGATCTTTACAGAAAAAAAAATTGAGAACACAAAACATACTTAAAAAGAAGAAGAAATCTCTCCCACAGTCCCACTGGCTTAGACAGCCACCATCATTGGAGTTTCTCTTCCACTTCTCTGCGTGGAGCAGTTTTTATACAGTTGCTATGGCGATAATATACAGTTGCTATGGCGATAAGATCCACTGCTTTTCATTTCTTATTTGTTTTTGAGACAGGATCTCTCAGTGTAGCCCTGGCTGTCTTGGAACTCAGTGTATAAACCAGGCTGGCCTTGAACTCACAGAGATCCACCTGCCTCTGCCTCCCAAGTACTAGCACCTATCTTGTTTGTTTGTTTACATATTTATTTTTATTTATTTATATGAGAATTTTGCCTGCATGTATGTATGTGCACCGTGCGTGTGATCCGGCACCGACAAAGGCCAAAATAGGCCATCAGATCCCCTGGAACTGTAGTTATAGATTACTGTGAGCCACTGGGTGTGTGTGTGTGTGTGTGTGTGTGTGTGTGTGTGTGTGTGTGTGTGTGTGTGTTAGAAATCAAATCCAGGTCCCCTGCAAGAGGAACCAGCGCTCTAACTACTGAGCTATCTCTCCAGCCCCCTGTCTTGTTTTCTTTCCTTTTTGGCATAACAAGTTCTCCATAAACTTCAATTTTTACTGGCTGCTAAGTATTCCCCTGGCAGAAGCCTCAGCTTTGATTGGTCCACCCCCTTATATCACGTTAAGTTCTTGCTGTTGTGTGCAGCCCGCACTGTGAGAAGGCCGACCTGGGAGCTGTAGACACAACCGTTATTTTCAGAACCCTGTTCTATTCTTAGATAGACGTTTGGCTTCAATGTCTCCATTCAAAATTCCTCAGAGGGGAAAAAATCTTTTAAAATAATACTTTTTTGTTTTTTTTCTCTTTACCATTTAAAATATGACCTTCCATGTGTCAAAATCTCTGTCTACATCTCTTCTCTGTAGATTTCCTCCCGGCCAGTTGCAAGGGGTGTTGAGTGAGTGTGTCACCTCAGATGCCCGGGGATGCGTTTGTGGGGGCTGATCTTGACTCTCTGGGGACACATACCTCATCATGAGTGATACGAGGCCACACGTCACCCAAATGCCACCGGCTTCTGTCTATCACAGTGGAAGATCTTCAATTCCTCTTGACTTTGTTTGCCTTTCTTGTATTAGTGAGACTGAAACTGTCTCTGGTCACTATTCATCACCGGAATCCAGTACGCACCACTGTCTCCTGTTCTTGAGACTTTCCCATTGGGGCTTGAGGACCTTTGACGACTGCTGCATCTGAAGCTTGTCCACAGCTATGGCCTGTCTGAGTAGCGACTACCACAGTCTGATTTCTAACTTCAGCCCTTCCTCTCTGTTCTGTTCTCTCTCTCTCCCTTTCTCTCTCTCTGTCTCTCTCTCTCTCTTTCTCCCTCTCCCTCGTTCTCATTCTCTTTCTCATTGGTGGTTTCTACTATCTACGCTAGAGGCCTCCCCAGGCAGGAAACAGAAGAAGGCATACTTTCAAGGTTCTCTACCATGAAGGCTCTGACTAGCTCACAAGGCCTCAGGTGAAGGGACGTATGTTAAAGGACAAGCCTGATTTTTCTACCATCTTAGTCATTCTATTGCTGTACACTGGCTGTGTCCAGGGCTTCATGTCTCTACCTGTTTTCCCAAGGTCCAGGCCAGCACCATTATCATTTAAGATGAGCCTGGGTGGGTGGGGGCGGGGACATGATGGGACTCCACAGATATCCAAGCCTGATTTCCCCTCGTCCAGCTTTGCTTCTGTAGATTGACTTTCAACCCGAGTTAGAGGCTTGGGAACTCCCCCTGGGCAGTCCAGGCCCAGGCATTTGTGCCCCTTTGGAGTGGCCTCCAAGAATACCCTGGAGGCTCCTGGAGACAGGTCATATTAATGGTGCCCTAAGGAGGGCCAGTTTTCAGAGTCCTGCTGTACAAGAGGACACAGGAAATCGTATTGTTCTCTTTGCTCAAGGGAGAATTCTAGCCCCGGAAACAGGAGATGCCTGGGCATGGCTAAGACAGCCAGGCAAGCTGAGCCTCCAAACTCAAGGACTTCTGGGAGAGTACAGAGTACCCTGGGAAATAGACCCCTCATTGGAAGAATGTCCCTGAGGTGACCAGCAGAGCCCAGGACACAAATATTAAGGCATCTATCCTTGGAGGTTTGAGTTAGGAAAGCCAGCTTGGCCCCATATTCAGGCCCAGAGACCATTTGCTTGATTTCTGGGAAGAGAACTGCAGACAGTCTGGGGAGACACAGGGCAGGTGGCCTTAGATTCCTTTCCAGTCCCCTTGGGGACACTCTTCTCTGCCTTCTCATTTTGAGGTCATTTCTCTCCTAGACTCCTCCTCCCAACCAAAGGGGCACCAAGGGGAAGTTGGAGTGGCTCTCTGACCTCATTGCTTCTGGGGCCACAATGAAGGGGGGTGGGGGTGGGGTTAGGCTGATACCTGGAGCCTTAGCTGCCAGGGCTCCAGACTGAGGGCTAAGTCTGTTCTGGAGAGTCGTCTTCTCAATGAGGATTTCCCCTAGCTACTTTATTTAAAGGTGACATTTCAGAGGCCAGGGGGTTGACTTCAGTGGTAAGTTTGTCTAGAATGCTTTAGGCCCCAGGCTCCATCCCCAGGGCCCAAACCCTCAAACAAACAGACTGGAGATTTTCAATTTGGCCTCTGTGGTTGGCCTTTCTTAGCATAGAGCGGGCCAGGGATCTGGGACAGGAAAATCTGCAATAGTATTGTCCCCAACCTCTAACTGGAAGAGCTTCTCTTAAGCCAGAGTGCAAGCCACAAGCCACAGAAGTATAATGAGCAGTGCCTGTGACCTTGTCACCAACAAGCTGCACAGACATCTCCAGATCACATGACAGTTCTTAGAGATTGCTCTGAACACTCCTAAAGTCAGTGAAACGGTCATCTCCAGCACCACTGCTAGGGTTACTATAAAATCTCTTCCACAGAACACCAATATACCATGATCCTCTCCTCTGTAGCTAAACGTAGCTGTTCCGCTCTGCCGCTCCATGTGCCTCCTGCCCCGGGAAAGTTTCTTTATAAAGTTCACTTCAGAATCTGCCTGCTTGCTCACTTTCTTCCCACCCTCCCCCACCCCACCCCACTCCTAGGTGCTAAGCTAGCAGGGGCCAGAGTGTTACCCTATCTCTCCCCCAACCCTATTCCCAGTCCCCAGGATGCCACCCAGTGTAGACTGAACTCTTTTAAATGTGCCAATTTTCCAGATGCAAAGACTGAGGCTCACAGAGGGGCTGTGGTTGCCCAGATCACACAGTATCCAGGCAGGACCCAGAATCACACACACAACTAAACACCTGCCACCTGCCTCTCATCCTGCTCCAGGGAACAAACCACATGCCCACTCCTGAGGTCACCAGCACATCTCGATAGCTCCTTGCCTTCTCAACCACCCACAGAGTAGAAAGGGAGTCAGGGCCGAGAGCAAGAGACCTTGAGAAAGATGGGCAGAGCAAGCTGCACCCAGTTCCCAGTCCTCCCCCTGGTGGTGCCCAGTGTGAGCCTCTTTCCTTTGGGGCAGAAAGCTGAGAGGAAGATGCAGGAGGTAGCTGACTTGGCAGGAGCATAGCAACCATGCTATGGGACCAGGCCACAAGGCCAGGAGTTGCAATCAAGGAACTGTTTGGGCTGGCCTAGCTGGCAGGAGGTGTGAATGGGGTAGGAAGGCTGTCCTGTTCAGATGTGTGAAACACATGTACACTGCAGCCCTGACCAATCAGCCATCTCAAGTGGGTCAGGAAGTATGACTGACAAGCCCCACCCACAGGGAGCTGCCCGGCCTCCTGGGGCCTCCACTCAGCTCTGTACCCTCCCAGCTTCAGCAAGGGGGGTTATCCCTTGTCTAGTTGGTGCGGTCAGCCTGTACCTACATCTCTCACTCAAAGACTCCCCACACACCTCTGCTGCTTCTTAGCCAGTTAATGACAGGCTGCTCCGTGTCTCCTCTGTGCCTAGGCCAGTGGTTACTTTGTCTCCTAGACGACCAGTTGGGGATTTGCCCATGGTGAAGAGTCAGGAGAGCACCAGCCCTCGGGTGGATGTGTGCTCACTAGAGTTCAAGCACATGTGAACAACTGAGTGTGCGTGCATGTGTGTGCGTGTGTGTGTGTGTGTGTGTGTGTGTGTGTGTGTGTAAGCACACACAAGCCCAGCACTGCATAGGACCACAAAAAAATTAATTTTTCCTAGGTGGGAAAAATGTACTTAAAAAAAAAAAAACAGCTACCACCAGGAACAGAAAGAAAACAAAACAAAACAAAACAAAAAAAAGCAAACAAAAAAACAAACAAACAAAAAACCCTTCCAAAGCCAGGAGCCTAACTCAGTTTTACCTAAACGAAAGCAAAATTGTGGGTTCTTCTAATAACTACTGAATTTTTCAGAGGATGGGCGTCTCGCTTTGCTTCCATCTGTGGGGATTCTGATGTGGCTCAGTGGTAGCCTGTTCATCCAGCATGAATCAGGGCCAGGCTTTGATACCTAGCTCTGCAAAAAAGCCAAAACAGAACACCTTACCCACCCCTTCCCCCCAAAAAACCCTGTTCGCTACTCTGTAAAGAATTTCCCCATCTCCAGCAAATCCTGGCACAGGCTGATGCTAGGTCACATTCTCACGTTGAGTCCTGTCATTCTGTACTGAGGGGATTCTGTGAAGAGTGCGATGGGTCCTTTAGTACTCAAATCCGCATCTGCAACGAGTGACTTTTCTTTGGAGCTACTATGAAAGGACAGAGATCTAGGGATTGCTGGTAGAAGGTGACCACGGCCTCTGAAGGAAGCTGAGGTGCAGGTGAGATGCGCGTGCGCGTGTGTGTGTGTGTGTGTGTGTGTGTGTGTGTGTGTCAAGGCTGGCCGAGGTGCTGGCTGGCTAGTGCTCCTTTCGCCTTTCACACCTTTCACGTTCACACCTGCAGCGCGGTGAGAGTGGTGAGAGTACGGGCTGCTGGTGCATGCGGGGTGCTCATGCATGCCTTTCCTTTTTGGAAAGTGTTCTGGGATTCAGACAGAAATCAGGATTTAAAAAGGAAGGGGGGCAAAATTCTTGGGTTCTCTAGCAGGACCTAAAGTGGCCCTGGTTCTCCATGTCAGTCAAAGGCAGGCTCTCAGGCAGGAATTTCCCAGTTGTTGAGATAGGCATGGCAGAGGTGTGGCACCACGCACTCTGGACCTCCTCCCACCCTCCCCACCCTCCCCACACCAGCACCCCCACCTCTCCCACTTAACAGAGCACACCTTCTGGGTTTCCCCCACCCCCGGCCAAACCACACTGCAATCAGAGACTGGGTGAGTATCAGTGCTCAAAGATACCTCAAAGGCTCTTCCAGTGCCAAACATGTAAAGTACAAAATCTCTACCGTGTACCTGGACCTCAGTAGCTAAGAACTCATCATTTATACTAGTGTCTTCAATCCACTCCAGATCTCATTAAAATGTGTGATTATCACCCCCCCATCTCACAGATAAGGAAATGGAGGCACAGAGAGGTTAAGTCAGTTTCCTAACGCCATCCAGCAAGTCCCTAGTTGGCTTGGAACTCAGGCCGAGGTCAGCCCCCCTAGCTCAGACTGGAAAACCAGGAGCCAAGAGCTCTGTCCAGAGTTCTGTGGACATGCGGATGCCAGGCGGCTTCCTCCTCCCTTCCAGGACTAAAAGATCCAAGAGCATGCACTTCAGTGATACCTTAGAGACATATTCTCTCTGAGGGGCTCTTGGATCTGGGCTGTACAATTTACTAAGAGACCATCTGTGGGCTAGGTGCAGTAGCACCCACCTGCGCTCTCCAAGCACTCGGAAGGCTGAGGCGGTACAGAAAATCTGGGGTTAATCTTGACTGCATAACAAGTTCCAGGCCAGCCTATACTACACTGTGTGTGAGACTGCCTCAAAATAAATAAAGCAAAAATACTTCTTAGTAGCAGAGAGGCCACAGTAAGTTAGAGGATCGTCACCCTCTTCTTTCTCTGCTACCTCCCAGGAGAGGGATCGGTGTGGAGGGAGGTGGGAGCTCTGAATGCCTGGTGCCTTGTGGGGTTTAGGGAACCCACTTCAATTTCCACCAACTTCCCTAGGGACTGACGCTATAATGTGCCCTCCCCACCCCTCCCCCGCGCCGCATCACCTGGACCCTACACCCGTGATGTGTGATGTGACTCTCCACTCAGGGCCAGGCCTTCGATTAAGTTGCAAAGGGCTCAGAGATTGGGGATGACAAAGGGGGCTCGGAGACTAATTAGGAGCAGCAACGAAAGCTTAATTCATAAAAGCAAACATTTTCCACCCATCAACCTGCAACCAGTTAAGGGCTACGTATGAAAGAAATCTGTGCGTGGGGAAGAGGGCCAACAGGAACAGGAAATGTTAGAAAGAATGTAAACTATTTCAGTTTCATAAAAAGTAACAAGTAAACAGTTATTACATGCAAATAACGCCCTGCTTTTAATTAATGCCGAAAAGTCCAAAATATGTTTGACATTTGTATGTATATACTGAACGGCTGCAGAGCACAAAATGGTGCCCAGATGCCGGGCAGGAGCAGGCTGGCAGCTCCCAGGGAACTCCAACCTTGAGAAGGTCTTGTTTATTGGTGTTGAAAAGGACCATTTTGCTTCAGCCATAGCAGCCAGGAGCCGGCTCACTTCCTAACCCTCCAGGGCTCCCGGGGCTTGGGAAGGTGACGGCTCAGCCACTTCAAGGCTCAACCACGTCTCAGCAGGCTAGTCTTAAAGCCGCAGATCCACCTATCCCCGGGGCATGGGGACAGGGAGGGCTCCTCCAGCCTGTGATGATGGGTTTCAGGTCCCAGCAACCTCCCACTCAACAGCCCCTGGTGGCAGCCACTGAGGCGTCTGGTCCTGCGTTCTTACTACCGGGTAGATCAGACCCGCAGGTCAGTCATAGTGAGCCTGGGGCGGAGATGGAGCAGCCTTCAAACTTCTCTTTCCAAATTCCATTACCGCACTCAGAATTCTCTTTTTGAAAGTACCCGAAGAAGCCCCCAGCTCTGGGGAGACTACAGACGGAGTAGATGGGATGCCTCAGCCCCAACTGAAAGACATCTACACTCTGCATCAGCCAAGCACACAGGAGCCTCCCTCTGCATCTTCTGTGAGATCACGGATGCTAATGGGGAAAGAAGCCCAGCGCTGGAGGCTTCAAAAGTTGCTAAACCCTGGAACCTGGGAGAAAACTCTCCTTTACTAGGAAGAGATCACAGACATATCCACGGAAAAGGGCGGTCTGTGTACTGCCTACAGGAGGGAGACTTGGGAGACTTGCTATCTAACAGCACCGGGCCTGTGGATCTGTTTCAGGGCTCTTGCTGAGACCCAGAGGTTTTCCTCAATTCCCATCCCCACCTTTGCCATCCCAGAGTCCCTCCTGCTCACCTCGCCCACTGCGGCCCACAAAGCGTAGGTCGTTGAACCGGGCCACTTGGTTCTTCATGACAGCGGACGCGTTGCGCAGCTCGGCGGAATAATTCTCATCATTGCCGGCCATCACGGTCACCACCGTTCCGTCAGGCACTTCCCCCAGTGCCACCACCTGAGGAAAGGAGCCGGAGAGAGGAAGGCTTAGAAAAGGCCAAAAGGAGGGGTTCACGCAGCTGCCCGCCTCGGTCCCAGGCTAGCCGAGGAATCTCGAGTCAGAGGTGGAAGGGGCTTACCGGTGTTCCCAATACAACCAAACCCAAATGATGAACTCTCTAGCCTCCATACTCAAATCCTGAGTCCAGTGGTTGAGGAGAGCCCGAGGAAAGCAACCATTTTTATTAAATTAAGTCTAAGCTAGAGGTATCAATCAGCAAGGTCACAGGTAAGGGTGGGGCGGTAAAGGAAACTACACTGCTCTCAGCCAGAGAATCGACAACTGACAACCATAATAACCGGGCTACTCCTTGCAGTCAGTTAAGGCATTAGTCCTTCGGGGTACAAAATTTGGCCCTGCAGTGTGACCAAGGCCCAGTTAAATGGCCTCAGCAGAGCCTGGATTCGTTAAGCAGAGAAAATGTAAAATGCAAAACAAACTGCTGTTTTGCAAGTTGATCCAGAAAACCCTGGGCAAGAGGACAGGGTGGTTTCGGATCACTGAGCTTGTACCTGCTGGGAACTGTTGGATTGGTGGGTGGGGGTGCCCCTTAAATGTCATCTCCCCCCTCCCACCCAAGGCGCATCAAGAGGCAGATGCCTTTTGAACCAGATTTTAAACAGAGTCACAGCCATTTAAACGTGGCTGCCGTGTGCAGTGACTGGGGATCCAGATGGTAAAGATTTCAAGGAGAAAATGTTTGGGGTCTGATTAAAAAGGCCAGATTTCCTGTCAACATCCTGTCTTCTTTTAATTTCAAAGATTCCTTTTAAGCTCCAAGTGACAGTAAAACCTCCGATCTGACGATTACAGTCACACGGCCTCCCCCTCCTCCCCTTCTCCCCTCCTCCCCCTCCTCCCCGGGAGATTTCCCCCGCTGGTATTTTAAGATGTCACCCGGGAGACCTCAAAGAGTCACCAGCCTCTCCCCCCCCTTTCCAATTTGAAGTCTTAATGGGAGCAAGGAAGGTCTCAGCTGCCAGCAGCCGGCGTTTGCAGCCAACCTCCGGCATCACTACCTCCCCAGCCACTGTCCTTCCTACTCTATCCTTTCTCACGGCAGCTGCGAGAGGTTTAGGGGAAAACCAAGGCGTTTTCGTTTCATCTGGCTGCCCTCCTTACCAAAAAAAGAGAGAGAGAGAGAGAAAAGAAAAAGAAAGAAAATGAAACAGTTGCCCATCCCTGGTATAGTTGAAAAAAAAAAAATCCTCGGAATGACTCTGGGCTCCCAGGCTGGAGGCACTCCCCAAGACTGCCCATCTTTCGGGATGCAGACTTATGCTGGAGGCCGCCCTTTAGGACCGGCCTACGGTTGCTCTGCACAGCATTTCAGCTGCCGGGGTTCAGAGTGTGGGAAGGAAGTGCTTCTGCAGCAGAGCAGGAGGCGCGGCGCCGCGGGGTAGGCCAGGCCCTCCTCGCCCTCTGCACCCCACACCTCCCGGGTCCTCGCCCAGCTCCGGCGGTCCTCATCCCAGTTACGGGTTAGGCTGTGCCCAAGAATTAGAAAGCCCCAGTCCTCCGGTTTCCATACCGCCATACCCTACAGGCTCCTGCGAGGGCCAGGTGGAGCGGGGTATGTAGCCAAGCTGTCGGTGTTACAGAGAAGGAGCGCCCCGAGTCTCCGTGTCCTGCGGGCAGCGAGGCCGCGGTGCACCGTTCCCAACCCGGGGTCCCGGGTGCTGGCTCTTGGAGTGGCAGCGGAGGGAGGACTCCCCACGCCCGGTACTCCTGGACGCCCTCCTGGTACCTTCCCTCACTGATGTATACCATCTCTCTCTCTGGACCCGGGCTCAGGCAGCGGGGGACACCCAGGTTCCTTTCCTGTTCTGCCGGGCCTGGGCTCCTGCAGCGTGTGTGACCAGGCACCCCTGTGTTCTGCTAGTTGAGTGATCCCCTTTCCTCCTACCCCGGTAACTCCCATGTTTTCTGGGGTCTGGGCTCTTATTGCGGGTCGCCTGGAGTCCAGCGGGGGTCCTTCCGGGAGTGGGATCCTACATTCGGGAAGCCCGGGTACACCGGTGTCTTGCCAGCTGGGTGTCATCACCCCCACCCCGCTCCGTGTCCTACCAGCGAGGTGCTCCCCAAGCCCTCCCCGGTCTGGGCTCCTGCAAATGGGGGCGCCCAGGTTCCCCGGTGTGTCCTCCCGGCTCGGGTCCCTGCACTCACCTTGAAGGCAACCGGCAGCGTCTTGTTGCAGCGCCAGTGCGAGGGCAGCACGGAGCAGAGGAAGTTGGGGCTGTCGGTGCGCACGAGCTCTCCCGCGTGGTCCGCCAGCACGTCCACCATCGAGCGCACTTCGGGCCGGGTGCGGCCGCCGGGGCCCGCCGCCGCCTGCGCGCTCAGCGCGCCGCTGTTCTCGCCCATCTTGCCGCCGCCGCCGCCGCCGCCGCCGCCGCCGCCGCCGCCGCAGGGGAAGGCCGTGGAGGGGGGAGTGAAGCGGCGGCTGGTGCTCGGGTCTACGGGAATACGCATGCCGCGGCCGTCAGGGCGCGGGCGGCCGCAGCCGCGGGAAGCGGGAGGCGGGAAGGCGGCGGCTCGGGGCCCGGCGGGGGGGGGGGGAGGGGCGGCGCCGGGAGGGGGGGACGCCCCGACGGTCGGCCGCGCGCCCGTTAGTCCCGCATCCCGCGCGCGCGGCCGCCCCACGGACTCGGTGGCCGCGGCCCCAGCCCGGATCCTAGAGAATCAAGTGGCAGCGCCGCGGCCGCCCGCGCGGGGTTAGTACCCGGGGCCTCGGGGCGGGGCCGTGCGAGCGACGCGGGGCGCAGCCAATCGCAGCCCCCCAGGCTCGGGGTTCGCCGTGGACGACCGGGTGGCTCGGGCCGGAGCGAGCCAAGCAGGGGCCAGGCTCCGCCCCGGAGGGTCTAGACACCCGCGTCCCGGGAGCCGCGCGGGAGCCGCGGTCCTCCGGAGTCAGGAGCCGCCGCAGCGACCTGGGCAGAAATGGGTTTCTAGCCTCCTGGCTGCGCCTCGGTTCCCCTCCCTCGAGTCGCAGCCTGGCTGTTTCAACTCTGACCACCGCAGCCCGGAACCTGCACCCTCAGCTGGTCGCCGCGGTGACACCCAAGACGGGTTCCTCACTCTCTCCACTCCACCAACGATTTTGACCCTAGAGCTTCCACCCCACGAGGGATTGATTCCACATCTCCGCGCGGCCTCGGCCCTCGCCTCTGTGGCCTCTGTGTCAACCTTCGAGGCAGACAGAATGGGGGTTGCCACAGAGACCAGCAGTGGGGTGGGGACAACCACACCGTTCCTGTCCACTCAAAACTAGTTTCAGGATCACGCAGGCCTCGTGGAGTTGTTGTCTGTCTTGGCAACTCATGAGTCTTTAAAAAATACAACAGGGCCTACAACAGTCTGCTTTTTGGAATCATCCCCCACCCTACACGCATGCAGCCACCGTCCAGTGTAGTGGAAGTGGATGCGGGTCAGTGGCTGAAAGAAAGCTGTGTGTGGCTTAGCGCTCAGTCGGACTGCTTTCTCCCCGAAAGGGGGCCCTCCTAGGGCCGAGCCATCGTCTTCTTGGCCCTAGAGCGCTGAGTCTACAGCGCTGTCAGGTGCCCTGTGGGATATCGGCCCTGGGGTCTCCGTCGTTATTCATGCTTGGTGGCTCACCCTTTCTGGGCTTCATTGACAACAACTCTTCCCTGGCCGCTCTCCTAAACCTGGCAACTAAAGGGCCCACAGTCATTGAGGCCTGCGCTCCCCACAACCCTGTGCACTCCCTGGACGGCGGCAACGAACGCACTTGTTTCTCTCGGTACTTTGGAAATTCGACTGCATTTTCGTTGCCAGCGGCAGTGGATCTGTCTACAACGATCAATTCCAAGCCCCAGAAGCGACACAATCTAGGATCCGACGGCGACAGCGGCAGGACTTCATCCTGGCTCTGATCTCAGCTTAGCACACTCCATTTTGTCAAAAAAAACAAAACAAAACAAAACAAAACAAAACAAAACAAAAAACAAAAAAAAAAAAAACAAAAAAAAAACGAAATCAGGCCCTGGGTGTATGACAGCGGGGAACTAGCTCTGTCCGGAATCGAAGGGGCGCCAGAAGAATTGTCTTCTGTCCCTCTCTGGGCCTTATCCCAGCGCCTCGGGCCACCCGGGAAGCAAGGACCGTGAAGGTCCCTCACTGAACCTTTCTGGGAACCTATGATTCGGAGTTGTCCATTACTAGGCCTTGGGCCACTATGGAAACTGCCTCAGGACCAGAAAGGATTCAGAGAGCCTGGCCCTTGAGCATGGGCCCTCAGGGGGCTCCCCTGGAAAGGGAGCACTGATAGCCACTAGGTAGGACCCAAACCCACTACAAGCCACCTATTCTGCCCTCGAGTGACTGTGGGCCGTGACTGGACGCCTCTATGATGTGTAAATTCGATTTCTCAAGTGATTCCAGTTCGCATCTGCCCATTTACTAGTCCCTCCGCCTGATTTCTCCTTCTCATCTTACAACAAGTTAATAACCGGGTCTTCAGAAAGTGGGGGGCTACGGGGAAGTCTGATATCTCACCCTGGACCCGAACTCAGCCACAACCCTCGGAAGACCCCGGTCCAGTGTGTCACGAGAACCAAAAGTTGGGGAAGTGCTGGCTCTGAGTACGCAGCCGGAGGTTGCGGGTGCAGGGTCGCCCGGGCTGCAGCAGTGACGGGAACCTCCCACTAGTTGGCGCTGTCGCCTTGCTGGCTTCTCAGTTGCCCCGCCAAACTCAGCGCACAAAGTGCGCAGGGCAGCCCCGGTTTTCCACGAGACCAGGCGCCCGGGGAAGAGCTACTTTCTGGAGAGTGCGCGCCTGACTTCTCTTTATACCTGGGGTCACATATCAGATAAATGGATGGTGTAGTGTTAGACCGAGGACTGCCTGCTCGGGTTCTCACAAAAAGATGCTCTTCTCTGGAGTCTCAGACACCGAAGGGCCTGCGACCAGCAGAACTCTCTCTTCAACAGAAACGCGCTGTCCGGTTTCCCTAGACCCGCTCTGTTCCGAGACCCATTCTGAACGCAGGACAGAAGGTGCATCCTTACACCTATTAAGAACCCAACCAACTACCTGCTCTCCTCTTAGCACCGCCAAACCTAGAACTATCTATGTATTGTCAAATTTTCAGACCAGGAGAGCTGCTGCCACCAACTAGGACCCATCACCCCCTCCCCCTTCCCCACTGAGCACACTTAGGTTCTGTCTTCCTTTCTGTACCACCTACGGACAACAGTCTGCCTTCTCTCAAATGCCCCCATCTAAGTGTACTTCACTGTGTCCCCCTACGGGGGACAGGAAGCTGAGATCAAAGCTTCCCTCTCACTCATATGTCCAATGTAGGGTAAATAGGACCAGTCTGGGTCGTCTTCAGTAAGTTCTTCTCCTATGAGGAACCCGCACCTAAGAGAGGGCTCTAATGGCTTCCTGGCCGTGGAGTGTTGCCTCTGTCTTTGAGGAAAAGGACTGAGTGGGTCTGATTCCTTGTTCTTAAGTCTGCTTCCTCTATCCCTCTGATCCAGGAACCCTGTATCATATATTCCTGGGCTTTCCCTTCCTCTCACCAGTACAGGGGATAGCAACTCTATCTGGGATCACCTGCAAAGGGCTTGGGACAGGCCTACCACAGAAGGATGCTCTGTCTTTGGCAAGTGTCACACCCCCCAACTGTGAAATACCCATCTGGTTGTAGCTCCCATGGAGCTCGCCAGAGCCTAAGCATGCTCCTCCTTACGCCTGGGCTGGCCTGAGGGCTGCCTGCTGCCTAAAGACTGTCTGGTGCCCGCCTTTACATAGCGCTAGCCCTGAAGGCAACCTCAAGGGCCTTCTTGCCTTCCAGGCTCCCAGACCCTCAAGACCGCCCTCCCTTAGGCAGCCCTGACCTAAGTAGAAAGTGACAATCACCATGGATACCTTAGTCCCTTTCTCTCCCCTAGAGGCGTCTGTTCCTTTTAGAAGTTGAATGTCTCCATTTTGGTCCTGGCACCAGGCAGTGTGGATCTTGCCTTTAACCAAGTCCATGGAACTCACAGGGGACTTTCCTACCTGCAAGGAATGCCTTTCTAACATTCTTTTGTGGGAAGGGGGAATCAGGGGTTCTGCTGGGAGGAGACAGCAGTGAGCACCGCCCCCCCCCCCAAGGCTGAGAAAGAGAAAGCCAGAACGAGTGCTGTTAGCAAACACAGCTCTGCGTCCCGTTTTCAGGTGTGTGTAGTTGCATACACTGTATAAAACACTGAAATACAAAAGATGTCATGTCTCCTGTCTGTGTACACCTACGGAACCTGTCAGAACCAGCGGTAGATCACAGTACTGTAACTAAATTGAGAAGCAATCTTAGAGAGGTGGAGATTCCACCTCAGAGGTTCCAACCCTGGAGTCACCTCTCTTGGGTGACTTGAAGGGATGATCCGGAATGGGTGGGTGTGTTTTCCAATTGCAGAACCGAGAACCAGACTTAGAGGGAGGGAGAGCTGAGAGATGGGACACCTTTCCTGACTCTGTCATTGCTGGGGATGGGGGTTGTGTTTGTGTGGCTGGTCCTGACATGGGTTCAGCTAGAAGACCAGTTCCAGCCTTGGCTGAGGTCTGACTAAGAACCAGACAGTCTGCTGGCCTTTGAGATGAGACTGAGTCCCCTACACCTTCACTTAACCAGTGTAGTGGAATGGGGCCTCCTCAGCCTTCACAGAAAGTGCCCCAGAAAGGATGAGGAAAGGGTCCAAAGCAGGGGGCAGGGTGTGTCTACCTTCAGCTGCCTGAGGGACGGAGGGTGTAACCCCAGTACCCAACAGGGACCAGGAAGGACCAGAGTTGGCTGCTTCCTCCTGGTCTCAGGTTCACATCTGAGCAAGGGGTTGCCTAAGTCATCCTGGATTCCAGCTGGCTCTCCAGCCCAGGGGATACCAGACAGGTTTTGTCTGTGGCCTACAAGTCATCCCTGCACTCTCAGAGTCCAGTCTAGGGGATGGGGATCCCCCACTCTCTCCTATGTGTCCTATCTGAATGCAGATTAGCTCTGAGGAGACAGTCTCGAGGGAACCCATTGGGTATTGGGGGTGGAAACGAAGCCCACTGTAGCTTCTATATCTGGAGGGAGTTGGTCTAGCCTGGCAGGTGATGTACGGTCTCTGACCCCCATGGCTGCTGTATGGGCGGGGCGTTGAGCATGCTCAGCCTCCCTGTGTGTGCATCTGAGGGGCAGAGAGTTTATTCTCTGGGTTCCCAAGATGACCTGGGCTCACTCCCAGAAGAGTGAGCTTCCCCTGCAGGGACTCAGCACCTTAACACCTCTTTGCTGGCAGTATCACAATGGGGACTCCCACTGTGCACCTGGAGCTCAAGAAGGCCCTGACAGAAACTGTCCTTTTCTCTCAGTTCATGCCTATCATGCCCCCACAGCAAGGGGTGACTGCTGCAGTGGGCAGGGACAGGACGAGCACCTCTACGTGGCAGTCACCTCTGTCACATTCTATACTCCACACTCACTTAGGCCACCTTGAAGCATTTTTCCTGGGGTCTTTGTCATCATGTCCATTTTACAAGAGGAAAACAGAAGCCCAGAGAGGTTACAAAACTTGCACAAGGTTACACAGCTGGGAACACAGAGCTGAGATCCTGTCCAGGCAGCCTGACCCCAGAGCACACATTCCTGGCTATTCTGCTAGTCTCAGGGAGCAGAATCAGGTTTGAGAAATGACAGCCATGGGACTGTCATTAGATTCCTGGCAGAAGAGTCTTGGGTTGGTATCAGAATTCTAGTGTCACTCATGAAGCCCCTAAGACATCAAGTCCAAGATCCCGACATTGTCAAATAGAAGAACCAAGACCTAGGGAGGAAAGGGTCTGTTGAGATCACAGTCTAGGCCAGGGTAGTGTCTAAACACCTCCTGCTGCCACCTCCTGCTGGCTGGGTCCCCCATCGATCTTCTGTCTGTCCCCTCTGTAGGCTGTAGGCTCCCTTGTCCCCAAAGCCCACCCAGCAGTGCCTGGGCCACAGGGTCCTATTAGGGATTTTCCACCTCTCCAAAAAGGTCTTAATGCCTGTCAGTCCTTGTGAAACTTTAATTAATCTCAGAGGCCGATGGCTTGAAGGGGAGCAGCCTTGGCCTCACAAGGCTGGAGATGACGGTTCCATTTATGTGGTGTGGAGGAACGCTGCAGACATTCCTGCCAGCAATAAAAGCCACATGGCTTTCCAGCGTCGCCCTTGGAAAAGAAAAAAAAAATGCAGCCCTCTGCGGAAAGAAAGCAGCTGTGTACTGTATGCATGGCATGAGATAAAAACAGGCGTTCCGAGGTGGAGAACAGTCGGGCTTTTATGCCTCCTCCGTGACCACCGACAGTGGCAGGGCCCGGCGGTCACCCTCTTAGCCACAGGCAGCTCAGGGAACAGGGTTGGCCCCAGTGTAAGGCCTTTAGCTGCTAAGGAAGAGTCTCAGCCCTTCCACCTGGGCTGGGTCTAAGCTCCCTGGCTGTCTCTGAGGTAGTGCCAGCACCCTAGGGTGTGACCTGTACCCTGTCACAGGGCCCTACTCCTCAGAAGGGCACACACTGTGTCGAATGCATGCTCTACCACAGCAACTTTGAACGTTTTAGTGCCTTGTTGAACAAGGTTATGTATTTAAGTTTTCATGCCCCACCCCACCCCCAAATCATATGGCTACATTCCTGGCCACAGAACTCCCATGGGCCAGGTACCTACCCCATGCCATAGCTTGGCCTGAAGGGTAGGAGGGTATTGCTCCTGATGCTTATAGTAGCTTATTGGAACAAGCAGAGACTCACTGGCTTCACATGCCAAGGAGGTCAAGATTTGAACTCAGTTCTCCCAGACTCAAAAATGAGGAGTGTGTGTGTGTGTGTATGTCTGTGTCTGTGTATAAGCGCATTTGAGTGTGCCTGTGTGTGTGTATGTGTGTATATTTCTTTGTATCTAGGCACACATATATGTACATGTAGAGGCCTGAGGCTGACACCAGGACTTTTCCTTGTTTACTCTCTAACTTATTCACTGAGGCAAGGTCTCCCAACTGAAGCCAGAGCTCACCAATCAGCTTATCTGGCTAGCTAGTTGGCTTCGAGGACCCCCTGTCTCTGACTGTGGGCTGTCACCCTCTCCTGGAGCCCCTAACCACTCTGAATTCTGCACTGTTCCTTATTTCCTGGGCCAGGTGGCCATGTGCACAGTCAGGCTTCCCCCTTATTACCAAACAATAGAAAGTACAAGATAAGCGCTGGGAAGAGCCTGCTCAGCAGGGACCTGGCCCGTGTCCACAGGACTGGGCTGTGGGGTAGTTCTATAACTATGTCGTTGGCCTGAGCCTGGGACGTAGAACAGAGTCAAAGGACATCAGTCTTTTTCCTCTCTGGATCTTGGGCTCTCTTTCAGGGACACAGTGGCTTGGCTCCTGCCTCATCCCTAAGAGACCTAGAATTTAGCCACCTATAATAGATCCGTTCATTTTCCCATCCGATGGCTAGAGAAACTGAGAGCTAAGAAAGACTGTGGGATTACCTAGGTCACACAGGGTGCTGGCAAGAATCCTGGCCCTGGCTCTGGATTGACTGACTTGAAGCAGCTTTCACCCCATGTCCACAGCCACATTGGCCTGTCAGGAACCCCAAGTGCCAAGTGTGGAAGTCACAGCCACACATCCTGATGGGTGTGAATGATCCCCACTGTGGTCCACATGGCTCCAGTTCCCTGCAGACTTCCTCTGAACTGTGGCCTTAGGTATTGAGGCAAAGAACTTTGGGAAGGGTTTACATCATGAGAACAGTGGCCAGCAGACTGGAGGCTAGTGAAGGAGTAGGGGGCTAGGGGAGTGGGAGCATGGAGTAGTGGAGGGGTGGGGACTGCCCTCCTGCTGTTCTGGAGAACACAGGGACAGGTGTCATCATGGAACAGTGACACAGGCCCCCACAGCTCTGCAGTGCCTTGACCTCGGATGTGCTATTCAGTAGTGGGAGGAGTAAGTGACCCCAGCTCAGGCGGTTCATTAGGGGCTTCCCATCATGTGCTTCCAGAACAAGGCCTCATTCCAGGGCTCTGCTGCAATGGGAGTGGACTGGTTTAGCAGGCAGAGTGAGAGGAGACCCTAGCCCTGCACCTGGGCTTTCCCCTCCCCCACAGTGACCCAGGGTAGAGAGCAGCCTACCTGCCTGGTTCAGAGAAAGATGACTCATTGGTAACAGGACCCTCCAGGCACCTCCAGTCCTGGAAGGCAGAGCACTAGCCTGGGCTGGACCCTAGGTTCCAGCTTAGATTGACAGGATGGTTTTTTTTCTTCCCCCCTCAGCTTTGTCTCCTTTACCTGAAAGTGGAGAAGATTCTTGTGCTCAAGATGGGGTGTGAGGCTTTGGCACACAGGGGGCTCAGAGACCATAGCTCCTATAGCCAATATCTCGATATCTTGGGGAAAGGGAATTGCTGAACCCATTGGTTAAGGTCTTGTGACACTCCAGGGACCTTGGGAAGACTGTTGAAGCTACGTCACATGACAAGCTGTTAAGGCACCTGGGGACTTCGGTTCTGGAGAAGGGCCACCCTGGGTAAGAACTCCTCTTTAGATGAATAGGTTCTGTTTACTTCTGTGTATTTGCTATGTGTGTGTAAATGCACACGTGCATATAGGTTTGCATGTATGTGTGTGTGCACGCTCGAGTCTGTATGCATATACGTGTGTATGCATGCTCATGTCTGTATGCATGTACGTGTGTGTGAATGCTCATGTCTGTATGCATATACGTGTGTATGCATGCTCATGTCTGTATGCATGTACGTGTGTGTGAATGCTCATGTCTGTATGCATGTACGTGTGTGTGAATGCTCATGTCTGTATGCATGTACGTGTGTGTGAATGCTCATGTCTGTATGCATGTACATGTGTATGCATGCTCATGTCTGTATGCATGTACATGTGTATGCATGCTCATGTCTGTATGCATGTATACGTGTGTGTGAATGCTCATGTCTGTATGCATATACATGTGTATGCATGCTCATGTCTGTATGCATGTACGTGTGTGTGCATGCTCATGTCTGTATGCATGTATACGTGTGTGTGAATGCTCATGTCTGTATGCATGTATACGTGTGTGTGCATGCTCATGTCTGTATGCATGTATACGTGTGTGTGAATGCTCATGTCTGTATGCATGTATACGTGTGTGTGCATGCTCATGGAGGCCAGAAGTTAATGTTTTCTCCAATTTCTTTCCACCTTATTTATTTTTAAGATAGGATCTCTCATTGGCCTGGAGCTTACTGTTGGCGTTAAACTGATTGGCCAGGAAGTCTCAGGCATCCTCCTGTCTCCACATCCCCAACACTGAGACTGTACTCGTGCTGCCACACCTGCTTTTTTTTGGCCTGGGTTCTGAGGGATTGAACTCAGATCCTTATGTTTGCACAGTAAACACTTTATTGACTAAATTGATTGTCTTCTCAGCCTTGGCTGCTTTCATCATCACCATCTCCATCACCATCTCCATCTCCATCTCCATCTCCATCTCCATCTCCATCTCCATCTCCATCTCCATCACCATCACCATCTCCATGTACATCTCCATCACCATCTCCATCTCCATCTCCATCTCCATCACCATCTCCATCTCCATCACCATCACCATCTCCATGTACATCTCCATCACCATCTCCATCTCCATCACCATCTCCATCTCCATCACCATCTCCATCTCCATCTCCATCTCCATCTCCATCTCCATCTCCATCTCCATCATCATCTCCATCTCCATCTCCATCTCCATCTCCATCACCATCTCCATCTCCATCTCCATCTCCATCACCATTAACACCACCATCATCATCTCCATCACCATCTCCATCTCCATCACCATCTCCATCTCCATCACCATTAACACCACCATCATCATCACCATCACCATCTCCATCACCATCTCCATCTCCATCTCCATCACCATCTCCATCTCCATCACCATCTCCATCACCATCTCCATCTCCATCTCCATCACCATCTCCATCTCCATCTCCATCACCATTAACACCACCACCATCATCACCATCTCCATCTCCATCTCCATCACCATTAACACCACCATCATCATCTCCATCACCATCTCCATCTCTATCTCCATCTCCATCTCCATCACCATTAACACCACCATCATCATCTCCATCACCATCTCCATCTCCATCACCATCTCCATCACCATTAACACCACCATCATCATCACCATCACCATCTCCATCACCATCTCCATCTCCATCTCCATCACCATCTCCATCTCCATCACCATCTCCATCACCATCTCCATCTCCATCACCATCTCCATCTCCATCTCCATCTCCATCTCCATCACCATTAACACCACCATCATCATCACCATCACCATCTCCATCTCCATCTCCATCTCCATCACCATCTCCATCTCCATCACCATCTCCATCTCCATCTCCATCACCATCTCCATCTCCATCTCCATCTCCATCTCCATCTCCATCTCCATCTCCATCACCATCTCCATCTCCATCACCATCTCCATCTCCATCTCCATCTCCATCTCCATCTCCATCTCCATCTCCATCTCCATGTCCATGTCCATGTCCATGTCCATCTCCATCTCCATCTCCATCTCCATCTCCATCTCCATCTCCATCTCCATCTCCATCTCCATCACCATCACCATCTCCATCACCATCACCATCTCCATCTCCATCTCCATCACCATTAACACCACCATCATCATCACCATCACCATCTCCATCACCATCTCCATCTCCATCACCATCTCCATCACCATCTCCATCTCCATCTCCATCTCCTTCTCCATCTCCTTCTCCATCTCCATCACCATTAACACCACCATCATCATCACCATCACCATCTCCATCACCGTCACCGTCACCGTCATCGTCATCATCAAAGACAGGGCCTCATATATCCCAAATTGGCCTTGAACTTACTGTGTTGCTGAGAATAACCTTGAACTCCTGATCCTCCTGCATCTACCCCCTGGGTCTTGAGATCTCAGGTGTGTGCCACCATGCCTGGCTCACTTTTGGATCTATGAAGAGCCCCCTGTGGCAGTGACCACAGGATGCTGAGGTGGAACCAGGGACGGTGAGTGCTCGGCTCCACACAAGGAGAGGAAGTGCTAAGAATGTTCTAGAAAGAGAATGGAGCTAGCGCACTCCATGCTGTGAGAGCAGGGGCACTAGACAGTGAGGAGTTCAGCTGTCAAATGGGGCAGAAGGCTCAACCAGGTCTAGGGGGCCAGGGCGGAGTCAGCTAATGGGAAAGGTTTACTGAATAAATGAGAAAGTCCGAGGCTCCGAGGCAGCAAGGCAGAGTTATGATCCTGCTGAGTTCAGGCCTTGGAGCCACCATCTTGGCCTCAGGCTGTCTGACCTTGCAGTTCCCTGAGGCCACCTGCTCTCTTGTTTCATAAAGAGAACAAGCCACCTCCACACTCTCTCTCCTCAGCCTCCCTCCATCAAGTCCTCCGGGGTTGGTCTTCACTTGTCCCTGCTTCTTCTGCTCTCCCAAACTCATACAGCCATGCTGGTGAAATGGCTCGCCCGGAAAGGCGCTTGCTGCTAAGCCTTCACGACCTGAGTTCGATCTCCTGGGAATCCACATGGAAGAAGGAAAGAACCAGTTCCTGCAAGTTGTCCTCTGATCCTAAGATGTGTGCTGACACATGTGCACGCCCGTAAGTGAATAAATACACTAAAAAATGAACTTAGAAAGAGCACAGTATACCAGGAGACCAGACGGTGACCCCACCCTGGGAGGAGGGTGGATCTATCTGGAGAGAGGCTCCTTCCCGGTAGGAGGGGGATCTGATCTTCACTTCAATCACCTAGGCAGCTAAGTCCTGCGTGGGCCCAGAGGCCTGCCTGCTTGGCTTTATCACCGATCTTTCATTGTTCAACAAAATTCGTTTTTATATGCTCTTCCATGCTTTAAACTTTACAATAAACATTTTAAAGGCAAGCAATATATATATTATATGTATACACGTAACACACATACATATACATTCAAGCTGCCTGGGTATGGTGGAGTCTGCTTTTAATCCCAGCACTCAGAAGGCTGAGACGAGAGAATCTCTGTGAGGTCAAGACCAGCCTGGTATACACAGTAAATTCCAGAACAGCCAGAGCTGTGTAATAGAGAGCCTGTCTCAAAGCACATTCTTAAAAAACAGAGTATACTGCTGTGTGTCTGTAATTCCAGCCCTTGAGATGTGGAACAGGAAGACCAAGAGCTTAAGGTCATCCTCTGCTACATATGGGGTTTGAGGCCAGCCTGGGCTACATGAGATCCTGTTAATAAGTAAATACATAGAAACGGCTTTGAAGTTTCTCTGTCTTCCAAACCTCAGTGCAGGTCGGGGATGCAGATAAAACAAGATTACATTTAGGTGCGCGCCTTTCATCCCAGCACTCAGGAGCCAGAGGCAGGCAGATCTCTGAGAGTTTGAGGCCAGCTTGGTCTACAGGGTGAGTTCCAGGCCAACCATGGCTACATAGTGAGACCTTGTCTCAAAAACAACAAGAACAACAGCAGCAAAACAAACACAACGACAAATCACTACCAACAAAACACAAGCCAACAAGAGCTTACATCTGTGTTGCTATACAACTGTCTGTGACGCATCAAAACGGGGTCTGCTTATCCTTTCAGCTTTTATTTCTGTATTTCTTTTGGTGCTTGGGATTGAACTCCAGGCCTCCCATGTTCCAGGCTGTTTTCACCAAGCCACTGTCCCCAGCCCCGGGAATGTTATTATTCTTGGCTAGATAACTGTTTCACCTACATTGCCAGCCTACCGAGCTCTCGGTCCAATGGCCTGATAGTTCTTAAAGCCTGGGAATTCAGCTTGGGAGGTTGGGGCTGGGACAAGGAGGAACAGCTCTGGCTGCTGACACCCCGTTATGAGCACCAGCCCCACCCCCGCCCCACCCACCCACAGACCCTCACTCCTAACAATATACACCAGATATATCTTTGCAGGCCTGTTTGAGTCCTTGTCTCAGTTTTCTTAGGGACTTGGCATCTCTATCCTCACCCTGTTCTCACAGGAGGAAGCTGAGGTAAAGGTGGTGACAAGTTCACAATAGAGTAGTGAGTATCAGAGCTGAATCCTTTCTCCAGAAGCAGGACAGGTCTGTGGCCTTGACTCCACAGTGACTCCCAGGGATGGAAGGCCAGGAGGGTGGACGGCAAGGACTGCGGAGGAGAGGAAGCTGCTTGGGAGGTCTATTCCCAACCTAAGCAACAGTATGTTCGAGTGGCTGGCTGTTTCTTCTCACTGTGCCTGTGGCTCGTGGGGAGGGAGCCTCTGAGGATGTGGGCAGCTGACCCTGGGCTGCAGTGGACTTATAAACCCTGCCCCAACATCCTGGCCACAGTCTCCTGACAGCGGTGTCCTTTGTCACTTGTTGCTGGGGTGAGTTTCTCACTGGTGACAGTGCAACATGTCCAGAACCTGCACATGCTCCCAAAATGTCCTCAGACCCAGAGCCTCTGTCCTAGTCCATCTCAGAACCTCAATCAGAGCCTTAAGCTTACAGACCTGGTTGGTCCTCATCCCAACCTGGTCCCCAGGGACCGGGCTTACAACCTCAGGAGTTGTTTGCTTCCGTTAGAAGGTAGACATAAAGGGAAAGAGATGAGGTAGAAGGTATTAATGTCCATTTCCACAGAACACCAGGCACTCAGTGTGCCATGAGGTCTGGGGATGCAGCAAGGGGCGTGGCAGCTGGTAGGGAAGACAGAAGATGTGCCTTGTGATATGGCTGACAGACCATGAAAAGAAATGTGGAGTGACCTATGATTGGTGCTGAGAGGTGGCCACGATGCCTTAGGGCAATCAGGTAGGGCCACCTGTAGGAGGTGACTTGGGTTGAGCTCTGAGGGCTGGAGAAGATTTAAAGAGCCAGCAGCTGGTAGCCAATCTCACAACAGGACACTAGCTTCCTTCCCCACAGGCTCCTGTCATCCCCTGTCAGGCCATGCGTCCTCTGTCTTTTATCTCAACTGCCCTGAGAACCGGAGGAGGCTTCAGGCTCCTGGAAACTGAAGAGGGGAGGGATTCAGGTGGTGCTGCCTGGGTACTACTTGTGGCCCGAGCCCGGTGGCTGCGGCTCCTGCGGGTCACCGGCTTCGCCTGGGAGGACCAGGGCTGGTACTGGGCACGGTCCCCAGCGGAAGGCGCCCGGCCCTGATTGGAACAAGGTGGCGACGCCCCGCCGGCCGCATTGATCTCGCCCGGTGTTCCAGCCGCGGGGAGGGGCCGCACTGGGCGCTCTGCCGGCTTTCCCAGGTGTGGGGACACCCCGGGGAAATGGCTTTTCATGTGGTTGTGGCAAAGCCGTGCCACCCAGCATGTGAGGGAGAACGGGAATCGGGGCACGCTGGCAGTGGGGAGGAGGGTCTGGAGGCTGGAGACCCATAGCCAACCAGTGCCAGACCCCCGGAGAGGGACAGGAGACAGGGACAGAGGGGACATCGGGGCTACTGAAAGGCTGTGGGACATTGTGTTCCCTTATTGTCCTATTCCAGCTGTGTGCCACATAGGTTTGGGACTCACCCCCACGTACACACAGGGACACTGCTGCTCCTGTGTTAAGGAATCTGCCTGAGTCAGAGGTTCTCTGTCTTAGTTCTGGGCTGCGGATATAGCTTAGTTGGTGAGGACGCCTAGCATCAGGAAGTCCTGGGCCAGACCCTCAGCAGCTCCCAGTAAACTAGGGATGGTGGTTCAGGCCTGTAATCTCAGAGGAGGCAGGGGTGGAGGGTGGGTGGGTGAGGTAGATAGAGGAGGATCAGATGTTCAAGGCCACTCTCAACTACCCTAGACCTTCCCTCAAAATATACAAAAGAACCCAGAAGTCCGAGGACCGGGTTTTAGATGTGAGACTGGGAACTAACTGGTCCACATTGGAGGGAGGAGTTTGGGCAGAATACCTCTGTGACAGCTTGTCTGGCTGGAGACACAAGTCCACAGAGGGTGTGCTGAAGTGACAAGGACACTGAGTGGCCACCTAGGAGACCACGGAGGGCTATGGCTACTAGTCTTAATAGGAAGTTTCCTTCTGGCACATAGAAAATTCTTCTAATTAAAACAAACTTGTATTACATGGATTTATTTGTGTGTGCGCATGCTCTGGCATGTGTGGGGAGGTCAGAGGTCAGCTTGTGGGAGTTGTTTCTCTCCTTCCACCATGTAGGACCCAGTGGTCAAACTGAGGTCATTAACCTTGGCAGCAGGCGCCTTTACCCCGTGAGCTATCCTGCCCACCCCAGTTCTTTTTAAACCTCGAACTCAGATCTCTCATGTTTCACGGAATCCTCTCTGATCTGGGACTAGCTCTAAGAAGTCTGGTCCTTGATGTCAGCAAACATTGCTGGTTTCCTGGTGCTATGGCTGACGAGAGAGAGGCCTTCTCTCAAATGCGGTGTTCCCTGCTTGTCACTGTGGCAGACCCCACCGCTCTCTAGTAACCTGGGAAGTGAAAGCTCTCAGACTGGCTGGCAGTTTAGCATCATGGGGTTGCACTGGGGACAGGGTTGGGGGCAGTGGAGGACAAGGAGGGGTGGGGGTTGTCACTGATTGCTTGCTTTGCCCCTTTCTGATAGGTCTTGATGGGATTCTGTGGGCCTTGTATCCTCCTATGCTTTGTCTTTGTCTCCTTCTAAGCAGCCCCTCCACCATCCCAGGCTACCCACTGAGGTCTTCATCATGCCAGTTTCTTCTACTCCCTACCTCAGGGCCTCTGCCTGCCTGCCTGCCTGCCTGCCTGCCTGCCTGCCTGTCTGTCCACACAAGTCAATTCAACTCTGTCTGGTCCCTCTTCCTTCTCTGAATCCCCTTTGCAGGCAGAATCATAATTATGTCTACATCCTAATCCCAAGATCTGGGGGTAAATCATCTTCTAGGACAAATGGCTTAGCGGATACCATGCAGGTGAAGGCTCGGAGAGTAGCCTGGGCTATGCAGGTGAGTGTGGAGGCAGAGATGAGAATAGTCAGGGAGACATGGGGAACAGGCCAGAGAGCCGTGGGGACAACAGGGGAACTGGCACTGAGAGAGGACCAGACCCATCAGTACGGGATGGGAAGAGAGAGCTAGAGGCTAGGAG
Organism: Arvicanthis niloticus; assembly: GCF_011762505.2. NCBI lineage: Eukaryota > Metazoa > Chordata > Mammalia > Rodentia > Muridae > Arvicanthis > Arvicanthis niloticus. The sequence continues at coordinate 19,669,670 of NC_047662.1, forward strand.
CCAGGGACATGGGACAGGAGTGGGGGCAGGACCCAGTGACTATGGCAGCTGCACAGCATCAGAACAGAGTGTAACTCCATTCTTGGCTCTCATCGGATTCTCATTGGGATTTCTGGACACACTGGGCTCTTAGTCACTCCGGAGAGTGGCAAGGACTTCCCTGGGTCCTGGCTCCTCTGCAGACATCAGTGCCCTGCAGGCAGCTCTTGTCTCCTGCGTCCTATGTTCCACGGGGACAAGAGCTGTGCTTTGACTAGAGTCTCCCACGCGGAGCAGATGGAAAAACTCTAAGGCTGTCCCCAGTGCAGCGATGTTTCCTTGTTTACCTGAAGTCAGGAAACCTGGATGTCCGTATTTTACATGGCTCCTCAGTCCCTCCTTCTCATCCGAGGTAAATCCTGGTTATATACACCCAGAGCTCCGCACACGCTTGCCTAATGGGTGGAGCGTGGATGGACGCTCTAGCGCCTAACCTAATGCACTCTGTCTTCCAGCCCATGACCAGGAAAATGAAAACAAATAGTCTGGCACTTGGGAGACCAAGGCAAGAGGATTGTTGTAAGTTTGAGGTCAGCCTCCTCTACATAGTGACTTGTAGGCCAGTCAGAGCCACGTGGTAAGACCCTGCCTCACAAAACAAAACAAAAACCAAACAGTCTCTACACCGGGAGTGGTTCTGAGCTCTCTCTAATGGTCCATGGGTAATGGACTCAGTGATGATGTCATTAACCCATTTTCCAGGGGACAAAACCAAGGCCCAGGAGACTCAGCTACAGAGTGTGTTAGAGCTGGGAAATGCCAATCACCCAGAGGAGCAGGCTGCTCCAGCCCTGTCTTCCTCTTCACCCTCTTCTCACAGCAGAGTCCCTATTAGCCCAAAGGGTCTTCATTTTATGACTATCAAACTTCTACTCATACACCAAAGCCCCATCTTCATTTCCCTTCTCCATGAAACTACCTCTAACACTCTCCTGGCGCTCCCTGTCCTGATGTACTGAGGACTTGCTGTTGGCCCTTTCCTTTCCTTTCCTTTCCTTTCCTTTCCTTTCCTTTCCTTTCCTTTCCTTTCCTTTCCTTTCCTTTCCTTTCCTTTCCTTTCCTTTCCTTTCCAGAACTGTGATGCCCTGAGGACAGACATGGGTCATTTCTAGATCTCGGGAAATAAACAGAAACTTCCCGGAGCTTTGCAGACCAGGCAAAAGAGTGAAGGTTGCCTTTCCCACTCCGGGCCTCGGTTTTAGAGTTCAGAGTCCACAAGAGGGAGAAGAGAATCCTTCACTCTCTTGTCTCTTAAAACAAAACACATATTTTTCTGGGTATGAAAATAATACCTATTCATTAAGGAAAAATTGGAAAATAATAGAATTATGGAGAAGAAAATTAAAACCACCCCAACTCTGCCACCCAGAACCGTTGCTGGCGTCTGCCCTTCGGATGCTCTTTCCTCCTGTGTAGCTCTTACTGCCTCCCTCCGCACCCCTGCCTCCCCACCTTCCTGAGCTTCTTCATTTCTTCCTATAATGCTAAGAACGGACAGCACACACTGCTTGAAATGACTCCACGTACTTCCATGATGGCGGAAACTAGAAGCTGCTGAGCTGGGACCCTCTGATTGGGCCACTATCGTGTTGCCTTGGGCCAACAGCCCAGCTCTCTAGGGTGTCCCTGGATTTCCATCAGTGTGAGGGACATCCCTCAGATGGAATGGGTCACATACCTTACCCCACCATCCTTAGGACAAAGATTCTGGGACAGAGATGGCCAGGCCAGGAATGAGTGCCCAGTGCTCCAGCTATTTCTCAGCTGTCTCCTCAAAGTCCCTACTGGGCAAGAAGCTAGAGGTATAGCCCCTTTTCTTCCCAAGAAAGACCCATTCACACCCAACGACTCCTGGCCCCATCCAAGGGTAAGAACACCCAACATCCATTTTTCTGGTGCTCTATTCAAGCCATGTCAAAGGCTTGTCATCCGTCTCTGAGATGTTCAGCTTTAAGTGGACAGTCATAGGTCACCCCAGGCTTAGGATGCTGTGACCTCAGGCTAGACAAAGCTCACTTTCTAATAACCACAAGCTGGCCAAGCACCAGATCCTGGAGATCTGTGTTCTTGGAGGTGGGAGTGGTTGCCTCCTGCCCCACAGCAGAGAACACAGAAACGCTATGGCTGGACCTCACCCACAGAGAATTTGCTGAGGCCCATGTACAGCTGATTTTCCACCACAGGCTGCTGGCGCTGTCACAGAGAGCTGAGGGTGGGGGAGGGGGGGAATTGTGGTCTGGGTGTCTGAGCTGCTGCTGTGTGACACCTGCAGCTAGCTGTCAGTGGCCACAGTCTTATCTTTGCTGGGAATCAGAGAGAAGCTTTGACCAGACATGGAGGTAGCCAGATGCTGCCTGGAGTCCCCTTCTCCTGTGCCCTGGGAGTTTCTCCCTCCTCATCTTTCCCATCTCCATTGTGGAGTGGAGCGGACTTGGGTGTAAGTAGCAGGAAGAACTTCCCACCCACCCCTCTCCACAGTCACCTGTATACTAACAGGCCTCATCCCTGCTGTGCTGGGAGCCCCCCAACCCCCACCTCCAGACAAAGCCTTCACCATGCCCTGGTGATAGACAAGTCTTTTTTAGGCTGCCGCACAGGAAGAAGAGGCCAGAAATGAGCTCCGGGGTTGCCCAGGACCCTGGGGACACTTCCTATTTGCATGTCTTTCCCCACCACCCCGAGAGACCTGTGGATTTCACCACACTCCTGAGAGACTTCCCAGCTCTGGCACAGGAGTCTGTAGTGATCAGAAGGTCCCTGGTGTCCCCCTGTGTGAGTGCTGAAGAGCTCAAAGCCCAGAAGGGTATCGCCAGCTTCTCTGTAGCCCTCTTGCTTCTCAGAGCACCCCACCCCCCTCCATCACATCTGTGTTTAGACAGGAGCTGGGGCAGGTGGCTGGGTCTCTAAGAGTGTGAGAGGTTTCCACTTCACAATGGAGCCGGGGAAAGAGGTGGAGGGAGAAACTCCCAGTGCACGGAGAAGGGGACTCCAGGCAGCGTCTGGCTACCCCTGTGTCTTTAAGAGCATAAGAGAAGCCTTTCCAGCACTGCCCCACTCCCAGCCTCTCCATAGCCTCCCTGGGATCCCTAGGTGGCTGTGCCTACTGTGGCATGGCCTGGCTGCCGAGGTGACTGAAGTGGCTATGTCTGCGTGAGGCCCGGTGCATACACACCACACAGTAAGTGGGCACGGGGCCCAAAGCCCAGGGCCCAGGGCTCAGCATGCAGGGCCTGAGGTGCTATGGTCAAACGTTGGTTGCTGTGTTGATGTAGTGCAAAGGAGGGACAGATGGGAAGGGACAGTTCCACAGGAGATAGGGGTGTACCTTGGAGCTGTGTGGAAGACGGGAGGGCTGCCAGCCCTGTGCTGTCAGGGCCTGAGGCAGCTGGATCTAGGGGATGCTTGCTGGGGGAATTGCCTTGGCTGGCCGCTCTTATTTATTGTCTGTTTAAACAATGGGCTTAATGTAAAGCGTTAATTGAGCTGCCACCCTACCCAGCCTGGGACGCAAATCACAAGACAGCAGTGAGAAACGGGGAAATACAGGCAAAAGACCAAAAATGTCAAAGCCGGAGATCTCATCCCCTGAGAGAATGATGTGTGTGTGTGAGTGGGGGTGGGGATGGCATCCCAGGAACAGGGTTGGGCTCTATAGTACAACAGAGGCAAAGTTAGTCACCAGGCTCTTCAGCCCTTGCAAGGCCCCTTTGGAGCTCAGTCTTGTCTCGTTGCCTCTGACACCCTTGAGGGGGGAGGCGCTGTTCTCACCGGGTGCAGCGAGAGAGTCAAAGATGGTTGGGCATAGCCCCCTGGCTGCCGATGTCAGAGCTGAGATGCTACTCTCGGAATCTGGGGTTAGTGGCCATGAGTGTGAACCCACCCGCAGTCCTAGGCTGAACTGCAGCAGGGCCTCTGGCAGAACTGCCCATGGGTCCCACTCTGTGTGGTATTTGCTATGCAAAAGACAGACATGTCTCCGACATAAAACCCCAGATGCCACAAACAAGGCCCCAATCATGGTACCTTGTCCAGGTGCCACTGCCCTCAACCCCAGCCCTGGTGGTTGATGAAGCTACAGTCCTACTACACTTGTTTTCCAGGCCTCTTAGAAGCTACCTTCCAGCGCCACAGGTAAAAGTCAAGGGCAAAAGGATTTATCACCAGCCCCAGTGTCCACACAGGCAGGGGAGGAAGGGTGACACCACCACCATCCTAGGCCTGCTACTCTAGGCCAAGTCCCTGAGCTCCAGGTGCCCTCGGGCCTGGACAGGCTGGAAAGGTCACAGGGGCCTCACTAAGCTTGGGCTGTTCATGGCTGGCCTGCAGAGTTGGCACAGGATATCAACCACAGATTTCCATGTTCCCACAATCCTTCTGCTCCCCTCCTCCTCCCGAAACCCCACCCCTACACCCCAGGCAGGGGGCTGGTGTGGACCTGGGGTTGTACAGAGCTCTGAAGGATTCTGCAGGCCCCTCAGGTTCCATCCAAGTTCACTCTGGCTGAAGGCCCTCTCTCTGTGCCTCAGTTTTCCATTTCTGTCCATTACCTTCTGAGAGTTCACAGCCAGGTTTCACGCCCTCCTCCTCTGGGCCCTGAGATCCATGCCTCAGGTGACAAAATGTCCCCCACTCCCACCCCTCACCACCATGCCATCCCTACATGCTTCTTCCTCTCTAGAGTTGTGGAATCGTCACCAGTGCTCACGGGAGCCAGTGGGAGCCAAAGGGTGTTCCTTCATGTAGGGAAACCCAGATTTCTGCGTAGCTGCTCTGTTGTGGCGAGGTGTGAAGGCTCCCAGGCCGGCTGCCTGGGCTTCAACCCAGGCTGGGTGGTCTCAGGCGGATGGAACAATCTCTTTGAGCCTTACCATTTATTAAATGGGGTTTATACTAGAATCTCCGAATAGAGCTCACTGAACAAAGGCATGGAAATCACTCAGTGCCTGAAGCCTGCAACTATTTAAAAGTCGAGCCATCGTCGTTCATATTTTCTAGAGAGTCAATTTGCAGCTGTCCTGGCAGGAATGAAGGTGTTCTAAAGAGATCCAAGTTTCCCTTTCAGAAACAACGGGTTCCAAGGAGCTGGATTGTCCCCCAGAGTCTCAAGCTGAGAGAAGGAAAAGGCTGAAGCCTGGTGCCAGACCGAAGAGAAACTTGTCCTCTGGAAACAGGTTTTCACAGTCTGAGGACTCGGCAGATCGGCAGATCGCCTATCTAGAGAGACCGGAAGCCAGATGGTGATGGGCAGGAGATGGGCGGGACCACACCTTGACCTGACTTAGCCACGCCCCTCATGTTCTCTATTTAAACTGAAACCTCACTTCAGGACCTGAGATGGACTTTTTAGGTCGTTGGTTCTTTGTTCCCCTTCTTAATATGACCTCAGTACATCTCTCTCTTCCTTCTATTACCCTTCTCTTTAATTGGTCTATTGAGGGCGCGTGGCTGAGCCTGGCTTGTTAGAGCCGCCAGCAACCAGGCTATGACTCTAACAACTTCAGAACCACAGTGTGGATTTCTGATCTTTGCTTTTGTACTTTCTCCATGCTTTCTAACATGCTCCTGTAACGTCCCCTGCTGTTCCTGCCGGTGCTGGTGGCAGGTGGGGACATTGCAGCTTTCCCTGAAACAGCCTATCCCAAGGTTGGCTAGGGTGAACCTTCTAAAGACTGTGCTTGCTAGCATACCAAAGGCTCTAAGAAGTCCGCAGCACAACCCTGTGTGATACAGCATCCTCTGTCTTGCAGACTTCGAGCCCTCTGTCTCTATGTACAGGACCCAATACCTGTGTTGCGCACCCACTTTCATTTTCTAGTCTCTAGGAAACAAGACAGGATTCAGAGCTTCGAGACATAGCAGTTCATGGTGAGGGAAGAGTGGTCCCCACTCACAGACTTCATTCAAGGTCCTCCCATCCCTCCTCTACTGTCTGACTCCACCCCATAGCAGCCAGTGCTCCCCCCACCCAGAAGCACTTTTGAGCATCTTAGGTGTTTTCTATTTTTCTCCCTGCAACATCTAATGCAATGAACAGAATCATCAGGAGCTGTCTTCCAAACTGTAAATGCATGGAGCATGAGACCTCCTATGGTCTGAGAGAGAATGCAGGAAACAGTTGGGTATGCCTTTAGAAGAATGGTTAAAATGGAATGAGTAGGGGGCTGGGGAGAAGCCTCACTGGTCAAGAACACTGCTGCTTTTCCAGAGGGTCCACATTCTGTTCCCAGCACCTACGGCAGGCAGCTCAGCTCATGGCTGCCTGTAACTCCAGTTTCCTGGGATCTGAGCCTCTGGCCTCCGGAAGTACCTGCATCTACACACACAGACTCACTCACACACCTGAGCACACATTCACACACAGACTCACACACCTGTGCACACACTCAGAGACTCGCACACCTGCACATAATTAAAATAAATAATAGAAGTAAGCCTGTAAAATAAAGTTAACAACTAGGCCTCACGACACAGGCATCCCAGATACTCGTGAGGCTGAGGCAAAAGGATGAAAAATTCAAGGCCAGCCTGGGCTATGTATACAGAGAGGTTCACAAGGCCAGCCTGGGCTATATATACACAGAAGGGTTCACAAGGCCAGCCTGGGCTATAGATATATACAGACTCAGTTCACAAGACTAGCCTTGGCAACTTAATAAGATCCTGTTTTAAACTAAAAAGCAAAAAGGAGACTGAGGCTGTAGCCCGGTGGCAGCATGCCTGCCCGGCATGTATCAGGCCCTGGGTTCAATTCTCAGCACCACAACAACAAACATATGAATGAATGAATGAATGAATGAATGTTAAACATCCAGTGTCTTCGTCACACCAGGCCATGTATGAAGTGTTCAGTGTTTGTATGCAACAGTGGTCACAAATGGGGTGAGTAGACAGCATTTTCACCGTCATGACCCTGAGATAGCATTCTACTCAGCCCACAGGCATGATGACAGCAAACAGTTTTCCTAAGGTTCTGGGGTATCTCCCATGTGGCTTCACACATGGTGGGAAACCAGACCATAGTGCATTCCAGAAGGAAATACACCAAATGATGATGCTTTTGTCTAGGGGTGGGGCCTGCACCTTGCTTTTAAATTCCATGGGTTTTGTAGGTGTTTTGTGACCAGAAATGCTATGGTGTCAGGCTTGGCTGGACTGTTTGCCCAGATGCTATCACTGGCTCTGAAATCTGTGGTGCTTGCTCTCACCAGTCTCATATCTCTGTGTGTCTGTGTGTGTCTCTCTGTGTGTGTATGTGTGCATGCACACGTTCATTTGTATACGTGTATGTGTGTGTGCATGCCTGTGGGGGCCTCAAGTCAACACTGTGCATCTCCGATTACCCTCCACCTTAGTCTCTCCCACCCAAGTACTAACCAGGCCTGACCCTGCTTAGCTTTTGGGATCATACAAGATTGAGTGCGTCCAGAGTGGTATGGTCATAAACCACCTTAATTTCTGAGACAGGGTCTCCAAGTAAATCTGGAGGTGGCCAGTTGGATTAGACTATCCCAGGAATCCTCCTGTCTCCTCAGTCCCCAGTGCTGGGACTATAGGTGTATGCGATCAGGTCCAGCTTTTCTGTGGGGTCTGAGAATCCAGGCTTAGGGTCTCGTGCTCACCTAACAGGCATTTTACCAAATGAGTTTTCTCCCAGCCCTGTTCGTTCACTAGTCAGTTGTAGACAGCGAGGACCATGAGGCGGTGGCAGCAACAAGGAGGCGAAGGAAGGCAGCCAGGTTTCTCAGGCCCAGAGTCCCGGGGCTCCAGTCCTGGCTTCGTGTTCTAAAGTGTCTGCTCTGAAATTGTGTTGCTGTTTGCTTTTTCTTTAAAACTTTTTGCTTTTTAAAAAAATTTTAAATGATGTGTATGTGTGCGTGTGTGTGTTCGCGTGTGCGTGCGTGTGCGTGTGTGTGCTCATGAGTGCAGGTGTCTGCAGAGGCCAGAGGTGCTGGATTCCCTGGAGCTGCAGTTCTAGGAGGATGCGAGGTGGGTGGTGGGACTTGAACTCAGGTCCTCTGGAAAGAGCAGTATACCCTCTTAACCACGAAGCCATCTCTCCTGTTCTCTGTTTTTGTTGTTTTGAGATAGGGTTTTAGGTAGTTGAGGCTGGTTTCGAAATCTTGATCTTCCTGCCTTTGCTTTCAGAGTGTGGGACTTCAAACCTGTGCCGCCGTGTGTGGCTGATCCTGAGAATCCTCCGTGTGTGTGTGTGTGTGTGTGTGTGTGTGTGTGTGTGTGTGTAGAAGACAACCTAGGGGGTTGGTCCTTGACCACCTAGTTTGACACAGGTATTTTGTTCTGCTGTGTGAGCCAGGCTAGGTGGCCTGCGAGCCCCAGGATTTCTTCTCCCCACCTCCCATCTTGCGTAGAAACTTTGGTCTTATAGCTGTGCACAAGCGAGCCTGGCTTTACGTGGGTTCTGGCGGTCTAAACTCGGATTCTTATGCTTTTGTAGGAAGTATTCATTTACTGGGCCATCTCTCAATCTCTATCCTGAAAAACTTAATGAATTTCGAACATGTGTCCTGCATCTTCATTTTGCATTGTGTCCCGAAAATATCCCTGTCTGGGTCCCTAGGGTGTCCCTGAGCTAGGTCTCATTTTGGCTGATTGGAGTTTCTACCTGTCCTGAACAAACCATGGACTAGGCTATCCCTGCCACAGCCTATGTGCTCGAGAAGCAGTGTATTTGGCTGTCTGGCTGTGTGTCTAGGGAGGGAAAAAAATAGGTGTGTGAGCAGCTTGGGAGCCCTGTGGTCTCGCCACACTCATGCACTCACACACATACAGAAGTATCTTCACCATACACATCTGCACAGGCCTATTTCAGGGAGCTGCCGGTGTGTCACGGGATGTGGGGTATTCACCTGCCCAGCCTGCACTCTGCCTGGACTCCACCTGCCTTGAAGTCTGCCCAACTCTCACATCTGGCTGTCTCCTTCCTTGCCCCTCTCTCGTGTCTTCTCCACAGGACACTCCCATCTCCAGGAATCCTCCGTGTGACCCTTTCATCCCGTTTAAACCGCATGTTCCAACAAGCCTCTTTATCCCTCCAGATCTGCCGATAGTGGATCTGGTTCAGGAACATTCTGGAAGTCTCCGACCAGGGCTGGGAACAACCAGGGGGAATTCTGTGGCGGAGGCAGTGCATCTGGGCCATTAAGAAGAGGAGACGTGGTCCAGGTAGGAGATGGCTTTCACACCACACAGACCTTGGCATTTGCTAGGCCACGACCTCTTGCTGAGCCTCGGTTTTGCCAACTGTGACACGGTGATAACAACGACCCTGTCCACAATGTGGATTCTTGTGGAAGATAAGTGGAAATGAGACCTGACTCCCACAGAACCACTGTAGTGCCTGGCGCACAGGAAGTGGCCAACTGGTGCAGCTCCCGCCCCCTGCCCCCTTACTCTTCCCTCTGGCCCTGCCGGGAGCAGGCCCCGCCAACTTTCAGTATTTGAACTTGTTCATGACACCCGTTCCACTGCAGTGTAGACTCAGTGTGTACGAAAGCATCCACAGAGGTCCCGGGAGACTGAGTCAGGGCTGTCAGAGATCTAAGGGGGGCTGTAGCAGGCTCTCAGAACTCCAGAAGTCCTTAACTGTGAGGCTTAGACAAAGACTACCTCCCTTCTGGGCCTCACCTCTCCCATCTGTAAACTGTGTGGGTGTTGGGGGGCTGGATATTAGCCCCAAGAGCACAAATACAGTTGCCTGCTGGGTTCACTCCTGCATGCTCACGTGCAGTGGGCCAGCGGTTCTCAATATAGGGGTGACGACCCCTTTAGGGGTCGCAGTATTAAATAATTTTATGGTTGGGGCTCACCGCAACATGAAGAAGAACCGTATGAAATGTCACAGCTTTAGGAAAAGAACCACTGCAGTGCCACCAGAGGGGTCAGTAGTCCCCACAAAAGAGGAGAAAGAGACAATGAGGAAAAGCAGACTCCCTCTCCCAGGGAGCTACAGGGCCTCAGATACAAGCACATTTTGAGCTTTGGCTCTATGCGAGGCTCTACCGAGAGCGAGAGCAGGGGAGATTCTGCCTTCGCTAGCCAACAGGCTAGAGCCACGGTGGGAAAGCAGACAGGGAGCTGTGAGGAGAAGCACAGACAGTGGGTGTCTCTCAGCCCTGGCTCCTGGGAGGCTAGAGTTCCTCTTCTGCTTTTTTTCTTTGGAAATACAAAACAGGTTTTTCTTCCTACATCTATAAGTAATGTAGGTTCCATGCTGAGAATTTCCCACAATGCCTCTGGACTCCCATGGCTTTGCTCAGTGGCTGGAGCTGCAGCTGACATTTTATTTCCTTTATTTATTTATTTATTTATTTATTTTTGCTGGAAGATGGCCTTGTGAGGCTTCCTTTCCTTTGCTGACTTCAGACTTGGCTTCATGTAGATAACATGTCCAGGGAGATGTCAGGGTCTCCCCATGAGCCCCACTAACCCACAAGGAACTCTGCTCCCGACCTGCACACGAAGGACCTGTAACTCTTCCTAAGACACCCTGGATCTGGATCAATGCCACTTCCCAACAGGACCCCAAGGCCTCCAGGGCTGGGTGGACAGGGCCAGCACCTGAGACAGACCTAGAGGAGAGCCTCCGAGGGACAGTTCTTGGGCAGCAATCAGCACCCCCAGATGAGGTGGGTTTGGGGTGCTAAGGAAACTCTCCTGTCCTCTGCCCCCTCCCTTTACCTTCTTCCCTTTCCTTTGGGGCCTTCAGGCCCCCCCCCCCCAACATCTGCCACCTCTCATATTAGCCACTCCCTCTTCTCGGCATATGTAAAGGGGCCAGATGTTGACCCACA